>NC_057808.1:219133970-219391036 GCF_018294505.1 Triticum aestivum
TCACTATTCATCCAGAGGCAGCATCGATCGGCTTCAGTTAGCAGCAGTAGTGAAGGAATCGCTCGATCGGGTTCAGTTAACAGCCATCGATCGATCGCTCGGGTTCAGTAACGCGTAGCCTGCAGTGCAATCGCTCGGGTTCAGTTAGAGCCCAATGCCTCACTCGGGTTCAGTTAGATCCCAACGCCTTGCACCCACGCGCGTGCGTGTATGAGAGAAACGCGCATCGCTCGGCCCCGACCACCCACCGTAACCGGGAACACCCCGATATTTTCCTCGCCCTCACTTCTACCACGGTTTTTTCCATCATGGACGGCCCAAAGAATGTCATGCAGCTGCGTCTCTGGCCCGCCCAGGACGAATAGCCCATTTTCTGTCATGATTTTTTGTCATAGAAGTAGGAGCCCACCACATCTGTGATGATACCGGGTTTTGTCACAATTATCGTCATAGAAGTGTCATAAGTATGACAGGAAAAAAATTCGTTCGGCCCAAAATGTCACGGATGTGTCTTTTTTTTGTAGTGTTCCCGCAAGGCCAGTTCAAGCTCTTTTTTTGACCTGGAAATATTTTTTTTGACCTGGACCAGTTCAAGCTCTTCCCAAAGCACCTTATGTTCTTGAGACTCCGGCTGGGTGTCTTCCTTAGGAAACTGGAAGACTAAGGGCAGTCCATCGTGATGCGGCATGGCGTATGGTCAGGTCAGGCTGGTTGGAGGTAGACGACAGGAGAATTGGAGAGGAAGAGAGAAGATTGTAGCGATACCATGTAGTGCGGGGGTGATTTTAAACTACGGCGCCGACACCATTAAAAGTGGGGGCAGTTGGGACGAAGGTGGATGGCGAAGCCTGGTCAAAGGGCTCGCCTCCCAGTGAGCCTGCGCAGGGGCCTGCTCGTACACCTCCCGGTCAGCCGGCGCAGCGGTCTGCTCGCACGCCTCCCGTCTACTCACACGCTTGCTCGGATGACACCTGCCGATGATAAGCGGGACTCGTGGCGTTAACGTACCCACGGTTTGAATAGTGAAACCGTTCGCGTTAACATGATAGGTCTTTGTTCCAAAATACCTTGGCTCTTCATTTGTGCAACTTTTCATAAGCAGCTTGTCTCAAATTGAACAAAAAATTACGATAGCATATTTATGCCATATCACGAGACCATGCTCATTTTCATGAATTTTAGGTCACTTTTGGATTTTCTGAAATTTAAAATCCAGGATTCGAAACAATATCATAACCTGCATCATGCAATAAATTTTCAAGTGATACATCTTTACTGTTGTAGATGTTAATATTTCTTAAGAAAGGATTTGGTCAAATATTTTTCTTAGTTAGACTTCATACAAGTTATATATGCAGAGTAAAAGGATAATCCCTCTGTACCGGTGCATTGCCTGATATAGTAACTCTAGTACTAGGCACAGACAAACGGGGCTCAATTCTATGCTCATCCTGGTGTAGTACTCCTATTAGTACTAGGCAATGGAGTTGAAAGGTGACCTTGGGTAGCGGCGACCGAGGAAATTGTACCATGCTCGGCACGGTAGGTAACGTTGTCTAGTTACTAAAGCATCCCTCCATTGTTCATCGGTAGTCATTATGGACCAGGGACATGAGGGGAATTTCCTAAGGCTGGAATTCTGGCCGCAAGATATTTCGACTCAAAACACGGAGGCTCGAGTGGAGGCTTGAGTGGTTGGGGTTGGGTAATGTGCGTACCACGCACGCCACCAGAAGGACACGAGCCTGGTTTTTTTTTGAGGATCAACACGAGCCCGGGTCTGGCTAGTACACCGTCGGGTGCTACCATTCGAGAATACGGAAGGAATCTTTTAAATTGCCGAATGAATCTATATGTATTACAATGCCTGTATTTTCCTTGCAAGTTAATGGTCATTCCAAAAGGCACGGTAATTGATTTATGACGAGTTCTTGAATTAGAGTGAGTTTGTGATATAGTGATCTCAATGTGGATTTCACATTTCATGGTATCCCCAGTAAGTTTTTCATTGCAAATTCAAATTTAAAAGATGAACAGTATGGTGGTGAGAAAACTCTGTATGTATCAAGCATATGACCACACACACACACACACACACACACACGAATACAACAACAATCCAGTAAGTATAGTGCATCTATTTTTCCAGACCATGCATGATGACACAAATTCAAAAATACTCCCTCTGTTCCGAAATATTTGTCTTTTAGAGATTTCAACAAGTGACTACATACGGAGCAAAGTGAGTGAATCTACACTCTAAAATATGTCTATACACATCTGTATGTGACAGTCCAATTGAAATCTCTAAAAAGACAAATATTTAGGAACGAAGGGAGTAAAATGTAAGCCATGCATGGTCCTCAATTCAATATTTAAAATGCACAGTAAACTGAAACATGAATATGAAGTCTAGTACTACATACATGCAAATGTTGTGTTTAGGTCTCTCCATCGACCCCCCCCCACCACACACACTTCATGTATCGATTGATGTGCATTTCTTTGTTAACAGAGCTATTGGTATCCGACACACGCGCGCTCATTATTGCTCTTCATGTTTCGATCTCCATTTATGTCATTCCCGCCTCACACTCTCAAAAAATGTATTTCTCACACACAACCTCATCGTGCCCTCCATGACAAACGCTCCCTCTCTCTCAAGACACATGTGTTGCCTTTGTAAAACACCTTCACCATGCGCGCACACACAAAGTCTATCTAGGCCACTCTCTCAGTAACTATCTCCCTCCAGCCCTCACCACAGCTTCGCCGCATGATATCTTGGTGTATCGTCTTTAACATTCGAGTGTACGCTAGGCCACACTCCCTCGATCTGTCCCTCTATAAATGACTCGATTGACCTCGCTTTTTCACGTTGTCTCTCTCACACATAGGCGCTCGCACTACACCTATTGCATAGGCGGAGCTATGTAGATTGTCGGTGGTTAACCCCTCGACCTTAGATAAAATTGTGAGGTTCTATTTAAGATTGTTTTGATTATATTTTTTGAACATTATATTTGTCCCCACCCTCCCAAACACGGATGGGTTGTGCACCCCCCTCCCCGGGAGAATTTCATGTGCCCCCACACCTTAGATGCTATATGCTGATACGAGTTCCTTGGAGCTTGTAGATCTGAGATATAGCAGCTCACAGGATGTCTTAATATTCTTACACGAAACCTTAATGAGTTTGAGAATTGCACACAATGTGTACAAAAACTACTCAGATGCCCTTGGATCCCATATCCAACGAACTTGAAGCTCGTATCACCGTAGCATCTAAGATGAAGGAGGGCCTCATATTCTCATGTATGTAAGAATATCATGTGCTACCACACCTTAGATGCTTTGGTGATACAAGCTCTTCGGAGCCGTTGGATCTGTGATCCAACAACTCCTTGGTGGTTTGAATTTTATTTTTGCAGAAAAGCCCCCCAAAGAGTTCGGGCACCACTCAGAAGCATAAAGACTTCTCAGATGTCAGTGGATCTCAGATCAAACGACCTCAAAGCTCATATCACCGTAGCATCCAAGCTGCGAGAGCACCTGATGTTTTCTCGCACGGGAGAATCTGAGGTGCTTCCACATCATAGATTCTATCGTGATACAAGTTCCTGGGAGATTTAACGGCTCACAGTAGGAGGTTTGAATGTTTTTGCAATATAGGCCTCAAAGAGTTTGGGATTGCGCAGAAAGTATAAGTACAACGCATGTGGCATCTGATCATAGATCATACGACCTAGATGCTCGTATCACCGTAGCGGCTAATTAAGTTGCGGGGAGCACCTAATATGAGCTACTGGGAGCCGTTGGATCCAAGATGCAGCGGCACACACGACGCATGAATGTTTTATTTGCAAAAAAAACCTTGGAGAGTTTGGAAATTGCGCATAATTACAAAGACTACTCCCAACCCATTGGATCTCAAATCCAACGACATAAAAACTCATATCACCATAGCATCTAAGCTGCGGGGTGGATGTGATATTCTATGTCGCTATCATTTTTGTTCCTAAACTTGCAAAATATGTGTAACTGGTGTCGTAACTTGTTTAACCGCGCAAAGTGTTTGTGCAAAAGATCCATCCTACATTGAAATATCGGAACAACACACAGGGGTCCCACTTGTCATTAATCAAATTTGGACCTGAAACTAACGAATTTGAAAGACGAGATTCGAACTGGCAACCTAGACTACAAAGCGTAAGTCGATAGCCTGAAACATCAACAGTTGTTGGCTTTGTCGCATAACTTGATTTTATAGAGTATTACGTTCAGTAGAGTAGAGGGAGTGGCTCGTCAACACGTGCATGACCGCTGGCTCACTTACTGGTGGGTCCCATGTCTGCGATCTCTGTCTCCTCTCCATCATCTAACCTTTAGACACATGGGCACACACGAAGAGCGGCGCGAGCTTGCCGTGGTGTTATTATAACGAAAAAAATGCTTGGAAAATAGTAGAATCGCCTAGAATAAGAGGCATTGTGGCTGGTCGAGACGGAGCTAACCACACCTATCCTCTGTGCCACATTAGCATGATGAAGCTGTGTAGCCAGTGGGGTGTTTTTGACTGACTAGCTGGGTCCCGAGGTCGAACCATAGGTAGTACATCTATTACAGTATATTTTTACACACACATTTTTCCTCCGTGCCGAGACATGGCACACCCTACCGCGTGGTTTCTAGGTCCTCCCGGATGGTGCACGCATATTTTATTCCTTGCCGAGACGTGGGATGGCCTACCGCGTGTTTTCTAGGTCCTCCTCGGTCGTAGCACCGAAGCAAGTAAATGAGTCATCAAATCACAAAAGCCCACCTTTCCTGCCGAGTACATCAGTGAAGCACAATGGCTAGCTAGTTGGGCTAGTGCGACCGATTACCTAGGCTGCCACCACATTTGTTTTTGCACCCCTTTTTTCTCTCCTTGCCAGCAGGTAAATATAAATATCCACCTTGGCATTGCTCGGGTCTCTAGGTGCGGCAGGTGCGACATGATTTTTATTTTTCATTGACGGGAGCAGGCGAGACAGCAATTACTCATGATGACTCAGCCTATAAAACCCACTGCTCCCTGATGTGAAAAGTCGTCGACTAGTGTTTTCTGATGGTGAAAACCAAAATATTCACCCTGCTCCTTGGCTGGCTCCCTCCGCCTTCCCGTAGATTGCATTGCCTTTCATCTGTTTCGCCCCCTTTGCTTGCTTCTACTTGGTTCCATGGCGGCACACCAGATCATGGAGTCTGAGGTGAGGCACCTGACACAGGAGCTCCAAGCCAAGGATGCGGAGCTCAGGGCTAAGCACGTGGAGCTCCGTGAGCTCAAGGAGGAGAGGAGTGTCATGCTCCTCCTTTATGTGTGGGAGTTCCGGAGCTTCAAAAGCGACGCGTTGTTGCAGAAAGCGGGAGATACGATAGGCAGTCAGGCGAGCCGGCTGGAGTGCGAGCAGGCCAATCGTGATGAGGTCTAGGATCGCCTCAACCACTTGGTGGACCATTTTTCCATGCACGTGTTGTGGCTGCACAATGCCTACCGTCGTGCCAACGCGACCATGCCGGCCGCAGGCTAAACCCATTTAACCACCCCGTCGACTTCAACGAGATCGGCTTCCTGACCTAGTCTCCTTCTTCACCTATATCTCTGAGGAGCTAAGCCGTCTCCGCGCGATGGTGGGGGCGGAGCTGGACAAGGAGGGGTTGCGGGCGGCCGTCGCCGTTGCCGGGCGAATCCTCTAGGGGCTTCGTCACCGGAATCCATTCGTGCCATTGGACGCCGTCTTTGAAGAGCTGGCTCCTGTCGACCGGGAGCGGGCTCTGCGGGTGGTGGCACCCTGCATCACCAACGTCGTGCGCCTCGAGAAGCATAGGGACTTCGGTGGTGTTTAGGCATCCTTGATACATCTCCGTAGTATCTACTTTTCCAAACACTTTTGCCCTTGTTTTGGACTCTAACTTGCATGATTTGAATGGAACTAACCCGGACTGACGCTGTTTTCAGCAGAATTGCCATGGTGTTATCTTTGTGCAGAAACAAAAGTTCTCGGAATGACCTAAAACTTCACGGAGATTATTTTTTGAAATAATGAAAAATACTGGCGAAAGAATCAAGGCCAGGAGGCCCACACCCTTTCCACGAGGGTGGGGGGCACGCCTGCCCCCTGGGCGCGCCCACCTGCCTCGTGGGCCCCCTGGAGCTCCACCGACCTCAACTCCAACTCCATATATTCGTGTTCGGGGAGAAAAAAATCAGGGAGAAAGATTCATCGCGTTTTACGATACGGAGCCACCGCCAAGCCCTAAACTCTCTCGGGAGGGCTGATCTGGAGTCCGTTCGGGGCTCCGGAGGGGAATCCGTCGCCATCGTCATCATCAACCATCCTCCATCACCAATTTTATGATGCTCACCGCCGTGCGTGAGTAATTCCATCGTAGGCTTGCTGGACGGTGAAGGGTTGGATTAGATTTATCATGTAATCGAGTTAGTTTTGTTAGGGTTTGATCCCTAGTATCCACTATGTTCTAAGATTGATGTTGCTATGACTTTGCTATGCTTAATGCTTGTCACTAGGGCCCGAGTGCCATGATTTCAGATCTGAACCTATTATGTTTTCATGAATATATGTGAGTTCTTGATCGTATCTTGCAAGTCTATAGTCACCTACTATGTGTTATGATCCGGCAACCCCGAAGTGACAATAATCGGGACCACTCCCGGTGATGACCATAGTTTGAGGAGTTCATGTATTCACTATGTGTTAATGCTTTGGTCCGGTACTCTATTAAAAGGAGGCCTTAATATCCCTTAGTTTGCGCTAGGACCCCGCTGCCACGGGAGGGTAGGACAAAAGATGTCATGCAAGTTCTTTTCCATAAGCACGTATGACTATATTCGGAATACATGCCTACACTACATTGATGAATTGGAGCTAGTTCTGTGTCACCCTATGTTATGATTGTTACATGATGAACCGCATCTAGCATAATTCTCCATCACTGATCCAATGCCTACGAGCTTTTCACATATTGTTCTTCGCTTATTTACTTTTCCGTTGCTACTGTTACAATCATTACAAAACCCAAAAATATTATTTTGCTACCGTTACCCTTACTTCCATACTACTTTGCTACTAAATACTTTGCTACAGATACTAAGTTATCCAGGTGTGGTTGAATTGACAACTCAGCTGCTAATACTTGAGAATATTCTTTGGCTCCCCTTGTGTCGAATCAATAAATTTGGGTTGAATACTCTACCCTCGAAAACTGTTGCGATCCCCTATACTTGTGGGTTATCAAGACTATTTTCTGGCGCCGTTGCCGGGGAGCATAGCTACTAGAACTGGTAAAATGACTCAGTAACCTTTGTATCCTGAAGGCCATCCTAAGAGAATTGAGCAGGATTCTCAGAGAAATAATTTAGATGCACCTAGTCCTTCTAAAAAGAAGAAAAACAAAAATGATAGGACTTTGCATGCTTCTAGTGAACCCGTTGTTGACACACCTGAGAATCCCAATGATATTTCTATTTCTGATGCTGAAACACAATCTGGTAATGAACATGAACCTAGTGATAATATTAATAATGATGTTCATGTTGATGCTCAACCTAGCAATGATAATGATGTAGAAATTGAACCTGCTGTTGATCTTGATAACCCACAATCAAAGAATCAACGTTATGATAAGAGAGACTTTGTTGCTAGGAAACACGGTAAGGAAAGAGAACCATGGGTTCACAAACCTATGCCCTTTCCTCCTAAACCATCCAAGAAAAAGGATAATTAGGATTTGGAGCACTTTGTTGAAATGATTAGACCTATCTTCTTGCGTATGCGTTTGACTGATATGCTCAAAATGAATCCTTATGCTAAGTACATGAAAGAAATTGTTACTAATAAAAGAAAGATACCAGAAGCTGAAATTTCCACCATGCTTGCTAATTATACTTTCAAGGATGGAATACCAAAGAAACTTGGAGATCCAGGAGTACCCACTATACCATGCTCCATTAAAAGAAATTATGTTAGAACTGCCTTATGTGATCTTGGAGCCAGTGTTAGTGTTATGCCTCTCTCTTTATATCGTAGACTTGATTTGAATAAGTTGACACCTACTGAAATATCTCTGCAAATGGCTGATAAATCAACTGCTATACCTGTCGGCATTTGTGAGGATGTGCCTGTTGTGGTTGCAAATGTTACTATTTTAACGAACTTTGTTATTCGTGATATTCCCGAGGATGATAGTATGTCTATTATTCTTGGAAGACCCTTTTTGAATACTGCAGGGGCTGTTATTGATTGCAACAAAGGTAATGCCACTTTTCATGTTAATGGCAATGAGCATACGGTACACTTTCCGAGGAAACAACCTCAAGTTCATAGTATAAACACTATTGGAAAATTTTCATCGATTATTTTTGGACGTTTTGAATTTCCTCTTCCTACTGTCAAAAAGAGATATGATATTCTTATTATTGGGGACGTGCATATCCCCGTTGAGGTAACATAGTGTTATTCAAAATTTCTCCGGTTCCATGTTATTCGGAATGAGTTTGTTAACAAGACTTGATCAACCTTGCTAGTGGATTCCTATTGATGAGCATGAGATGGATGAAGTTAGAAGGCACAACCTTCTGTACCCTCTTTTTACTTTCTGTTATTTAGTTCAAATAAAGCAAAAATAGTATATTCTGTCTGTTTTTGATTTATTTGTGCAATAAAAAATACCCCGGAAATAAAAGTTCTCCAAATGCCCCGAAATTGAAATATGATTTTTTCTGGAATATTTGAGAATATCTGGCACTGAGAACACATCAGGGGGAGCAAGCACCAGGCCACGAGGGTCCAGGGCGCGCCCACCCCCCTGGGCACGCCCCCTGCCTCGTGGGCCCATGGTGGCTCCCCTCCACTTATTCCTGCACCCACACACTCCTTCTTCCTCCCAAAAAAATCACCAACCAGCTCAAGCACGAGTTCTAGCTCATTTTGCTGCGATTTTCGATCTCCTTGCTCAAAGCACCTCTCACAAAACTGCTTTGGGGGATTGTTCCTTGGTATGTGACTCCTCCAATGGTCCAATTAGTTTTTGTTCTAGTGCTTTATTCATTGCAAATTTGTGCTGCCTAGGTGACCATGTTCTTGAGCTTGCATGTCAAATTTATATGGTTCCAAGTAGTTCTAATGCATGATATAGTCTCTAGGCACTTGTGGGAGTAGTTGCTATCAATTTTGTTGAGTTTGGTTCACTTTTATTTGAAGTTACTAAAAATTTTAGAAATTTTTCAGAGGAAGAAATATGTTTCGAAAAATGTACCAAGGTGGTCCTTCAAGGAAGCAAGGACCCGGGCTTGCAATGCGCGATGCTGACGATGAACCCCCCATGGACGCTCAAGTGCGGGCTTGTGAATGGCCTTCGGAGGACTTCATGGATCGAGCAGGAATCAAGGAAGAATTTAACGCATATGTGCGTAACGCTGATCTTGTGAGCTTCGAGGCAGATAAGTGTCGTCAGTACCACTATCTCACTGATTCCTTTGTGAGAAGGTTTGAATTTTCATCTTCACGCAATTCTCAAACTATCCTGTTTGATCTTTATGAAAATTCTTATACTATGGATTTAGAGGATTTTATACTACTTGCAAGCTTCCACAATGGGGTAGTCCTAGTGAACGTCGCAAATCTGAATTTAGAGATTTTCTTGCTGGAATAACTGTGGGGGAATCTAGAGACATAGCACAAGCTACCATAGGGAGCATTCATTTTCCTGCTATACATTATTTTGCTCTCTTCATAGGTAGGTGCATAAATGGTAAGGATGAAGCATGTCACATATGTGTCCCTGATCTCAGTGTTCTCAGGAGTGCTGTATTGGGAGATAAACATTATAATTTGGGAGCCATTGTTGCACGTAGGTTGCATAATAATAGATTTAATGGAGATTTCTTTGGTGGAATTTATGCAACCCGTTTAGCTAATTTTCTTAATATACCCATACGTGAGTATGATGTTGAGTTGCCTCCTGTTTATTTAGATTATGAGGCTATGGTTCGTCATCAGTTTGTTGAGAGGAACGATCAGTTCCTCCAGTACCGACTAATCTTTGACAGACGACGCACCTATCACGCCGCTCTCCCTGCTTCTACTTTCTTTGACTTTCAAGCAAAAGGGAGATATTTTATAACCAGAGAGGAGGCGGACGAGTATAAGAGGAGGACGGAGACAACCCGCCTCCAAGCTGCAGCCCACGATGTGATAGCCGCTGCATCTCAGTACGACCCCAATTACAACTATGGACATCCGCCAGGCCAGCCGTGGCAATAGACCAGCTTAGGCCAAAAGCCTAAGCTTGGGGGAGTATGTATTTCTCACCGACATTACATTCATGCTCACACACTCATTGCTAGTTGTCGGTGCTCATACTCTTCCACTATAATATCCATGCTAGTTTATTTTCCTTTTTCTTGCTTTCTTCTTGTGTGTTTGAAAAATCTTAAGAAAACCAAAAAAATTAGTTGTAGCGTTTAGCTAGTTTACCTTTCTTGCTATAGTAGTAATAATTAAAAGAAAACCCAAAAAGATTTCTCGTTCTTCTTTTGCTTGTTGGGAGCTTTCCCGTGTAAATAGTTTTGTTTCTTTTCTTTTCTTTGGGGTCGATAGGAGAAGACCATAATAAAATTGTTGAAGTGGCTCTTATATGCATTATTGTTGATTTAACCAAGAGCCCATATTGCCTCGTCTTCTCCTGTTTATTGAATGCTCGCAGATTCCAGCTTAGTCCAATGCACATGCACTATTATTATTATTCACATCATTCGGTCGTGCAAGTGAAAGGCAATTATGACGATCTATGATGGACTGATTGAGATGAGAGAACCTGGTATGAACTCGACCTCTTTTGTTTTTGTAAATATGATTAGTTCATCGTTCCTGATTCAGCCTATTATGAATAAACATGTTTGCAATGACAATTAGAGATTATAGTTGCTTATGCCATGCTTAATTAGCTAGGAGCTTATAATGGTTTACCTTGCTTGCCAACATGCTATTAAAATGGTTGTGATGTGGTATGATAGGGTGGTATCCTCCTTTGAATGATTTAAGTGACTTGACTTGGCACATGTTCACACATGTAGTTGAAACAAATCAACATAGCCTTCACGATAGTTATGCTCATGGTGGATTATATCCTACTCATGCTTGCACTCAATGTTCATTAATTTTAATGCATGTTCATGACTGTTGTCGCTCTCTAGTTGGTCGCTTCCCAGTCTTTTGCTAGCCTTCACTTGTACTAAGCGGGAATACTGCTTGTGCATCCAATTCCTTAAACCCCAAAGTTATGGCATATGAGTCCACTATACCTTCCTATATGCGGCATCTACCTGCCGTTCCAAGTAAAATTGTATGTGCCAAACTCTAAACATTCAAATGAAATTTTGTTTTGTATGCTCGAATAGCTCATGTATCAACTAGGGCTGTCCGTATCTTCCATGTTAGGCGGGTATTCCCAAGAGGAGTGGACTCCGCTCCTCACTCATGAGAAAATGGCTGGTCACCGGGATGCCCAGTCCCATGCTTTATGCAAATCAAATCAAAATAATTGCAAACAAAACTCCCCTGGGACTGTTGTTAGTTGAAGGCACTCGTTGTTTCAAGCAAGCCATGGATTGATGCTTGTTGGTGGAGGGGGAGTATAAACTTTACCATTCTGTTTGGGAACCGCTTATAATGTGTGTAGCATGGAAGATATCGCCATCTCTCGGTTGTTATGTTGACAATGAAAGTATGCCGCTCAGAATATTATTTATCTCTATTTCAAAATCGAGCTCTGGCACCTGTACAAATCCCTGCTTCCCTCTGCGAAGGGCCTATCTATTTACTTTTATGTTGAGTCATCACCCTCTTATTAAAAAGCACCAGCTGGAGAGCACCGCTGTCATTTGCATCCATCAGTGTTAATTTATATTGGGTATGACCATGACTGGATCTCTTTTACCATGAATTACCATGTTTAGTTAGTCCTTGATCTTTAAAGGTGCTCTGCATTTATGTTTTGCAGTCTCAGAAAGGGCTAGCGAGATACCATCTTGTTATATCATATTATGATTGTTTTGAGAAAGTATTGTCATCCGAGATTTATTATTATTGCTCGCTAGTTGATTATGCCATTGACATGAGTAAACATGAGACCTAAGAGTTATTGTGAGTGTGGTTAGTCATAATCTTTGCTGAAAACTTGAATGCTGGCTTTACATATTTACAACAACAAGAGCAAACAGAGTTTGTAAAAGTTTTTCTTTATCACTTTCAGTTTGTCAACTGAATTGCTTGAGGACAAGCAAAGGTTTAAGCTTGGGGGAGTTGATACGTCTCTGTCGTATCTACTTTTCCAAACACTTTTGCCCTTGTTTTGGACTCTAACTTGCATGATTTGAATGGAACTAACCCGGACTGACGTTGTTTTCAGCAGAATTGCCATGGTGTTATCTTTGTGCAGAAACAAAAGTTCTCGGAATGACCTGAAACTTCACGGAGATTATTTTTGGAAATAATGAGAAATACCGGCGAAAGAATCAAGGCCAGGGGGGCCACACCCTTTCCACGAGGGTGGGGGGCGCGCCTGCCCCCTGGGCACGCCCCCTGCCTCGTGGGCCCCCTGGAGCTCCACCGACCTCAACTCCAACTCCATATATTCGTGTTCGGGGAGAAAAAAATCAGGGAGAAAGATTCATCGCGTTTTACGATATGGAGCCACCGCCAAGCCCTAAACTCTCTCGGGAGGGCTGATCTGGAGTCCGTTCGGCGCTAATACTAAGTTATCCAGGTGTGGTTGAATTGACAACTCAGCTGCTAATACTTGAGAATATTCTTTGGCTCCCCTTGTGTCGAATCAATAAATTTGGGTTGAATACTCTACCCTCAAAAACTGTTGCGATCCCCTATACTTGTGGGTTATCAGTCCTCTGCATGGGCATGTCCATGTCTCGGTGCAACATGACTGTTGGATCAAACTCAGATGGTGCAGATCAGTCACTGTAGCACAAAGCGTGTGGGTGTGTTTGGTTGCATTCTCATCTCAATATAGTTGTTCCCTTTTCGTGCATGCTCATCTCAGCACCCCTCTTCATGCATGCTCCTAGTGTATTTGTGTTAACCTACTACTGTGGACTCATGCACCCTTCACACACTCTGCCAAACACCCAAAAGTGGGCTGAGAAGGGAACTTTTGCTCCCATCCCATGCACCCTTTTTACACCCTACCTAACACTGATTCATGCTTCATATGGTTCATGTTCCGTGGAGTACTGTAGCACCGTACTCTCGGTGTGCTGTAGACCTAGTTCTGCTAACATTTATCTCACCATTCATTCTCGACCGAATAGTCAAAAAAGGGCATGTTACATTATTGTTCATATAGTTGACATGCGCACAACATCCTTTGTTATCATCATATCTTACTACACTAGCAACAAGATTATATAGTACTGACGTATGAACCACTTCACATGCCTAGTAGTAGGAGTACTGTGTAAGTTCAAGTGTCTACTGTGTTTCGCACTCCTCCGTCGTAAGAGTGGAAATGCTTGTTGTAATCACTTTTTTTGAAATAGTGGACACGCTCTACCATGCGGATCCTCCTCGACGATCGTCGGGAACCTTGCTACTCACTTTCGCCAACGTGTGGGACAACCAGCATCGGGGTCCACTTGACATGCACTAAATTACTCCATACTGGTGCACAACTACATGGTAGACTACACCAGTCGAAGCGCCACAATAATGCCCAATGAGCCATCAAATCACAAAACCCCCACCTTTCCAGCCGTAAGTTGGACGGATGAAGCAACCATCATTTCACTCTTCTCCCTCATCTTCCTATCTTGAAGAAAACCCCAACTCGCTTCTCCCTCATCTTGTTCCTCATTTCTTCAAGAAAACCCCGACGCGCTTCTGCCATTATTCTTCTCTCCCAAAGAAGGAAAGGTGAGTGCATCGATGGTGTTGCTTCTGGCCAAGGCCCAGTCTTGCAACCCCGCGACTGATCCTATATCTCCCTCTCTGTTCTTCTTTTGGGTTTGTGATTATGGTTTCTTTTCTTTTATTTCTATTTGACAGTTTCTTGATGGACCCTGGAGCACCGGCCGAAGTGATGTCCATGGCCCTGGCCAAAACCATCGAGGCTCTGGGTACGAAGAAGCGCAAGCACCCCGCCGAGACTACCGCAGACAAGCTAAAGGACATCGCCCTGTCCAAGCCCCCCTCTCCGGGATCCCTCGTTAAGACAGTCCATGTAATATCTCTTCTTGACGATCTTGATCGTGTTTTTTCATCTAAATGTAGTACTAGTACTAGTGGTACAACTTTCTAGGTGATCTTGCATGTGATTTTTGCGTGCCAAATGACGGTTCTAAATTGCTCTTTTGACCAAAACATGCGAGAGTTTCACATACATATGATTATTGCACATAACACTGATTTCTTATAGATTACTTTGGACTACTTTATGAACAACAATGCTAGTTGTAGGAAATGCAAGATTTTAGCTCTCATGCCTTTGAAGAGAATATAGTAGCCTCAGTAACTTGTATTATGGATATTGCAAGCCTGTCTGCTCTCATGCCTTTGAATACATGTTCTAATGTCTTTGTTCACTCATTTCTATCCATATATGTAGTCTTATATGGAGTAAAATATTGAAAATCATCTTATATTTCTGAACGGAGGTAGTAATAAAATATTTGGTTTCTATTTGAATTAGAACCAGGTCCGTGGTGGAGATGAAGTTCTCAGAGTCATATGCGTGTGAACTGGAAGACCTGAGGATGAGTTCTACTACTAAACTATCCAGCTGCTCTGTCCTTATCGCCATGTGTCGTGAACAAGTGTGAAAGGATCGATATAGTTGACTAGAGGGGGGTGAATAGGCAACCAACAATTTTTAGCTTTTCCTTACCAAATTAAACTTTGCATCAAAGTAGGTTGTCTAGATATGCAACTAGGTGGGCAACCTATATGATGCAACAACAACAAGCACACAAGCAAGCAAGGGATACTACTCAAAACAAGCTTGCACAAGTAAAGGTGAGAGATAACCAAGAGTGGAGCCGGTGGAGACGAGGGTGTGTTACCGAAGTTCCTTCCCTTTGAGAGGAAGTACGTCTCCGTTGGAGTGGTGTGGAGGCACAATGTTCCCCAAGAAGCCACTAGGGCCACCGTATTCTCCTCACGTCCTCACACAATGAGAGATGTCGTGATTCCACTATTGGTGCCCTTAAAGGCGGCAACCGAACCTTTACAAACAAGGTTGGGCCTCTCTCCACAAGCGAATTGGAGGCTCCCAACGAAACCACGGAGCTTCACCACAATGGAATGTGTCTACGAGGTGACCTCAACCTTCTAGGGTGCTCAAACACCCAAGAGTAACAAAATCCACACAAGAAAGTATGGGGGAATCAAATATCCTTTGGTGGAAGTGTAGATCTAGGTCTCCTCCCTCAATCCCTAGCAAATCAACAAGTTTGAGTGGCTAGAGAGAGAGATCGGGCAAGAAAGCTTGAAGGGCATTAATGGTGGAGAGAGAGAGGCAATAGGTAAAGGAGGTAGGTAGAAGAACCTCCTTTATATAGGAAACCCTAAATTCCAACCGTTACTGCAAAAACAACACTGCAGCGGTACAACCGCTCCTCGTCCCGGTACAACCGGGACTCACGGGTATACTACAGAAACCCTAACATGCAGTACAACCGGACACCCGAGCGGTTGTGCCAGTTAACATGATTAACCAGAACAACCGCCCGTCTACCACCCAACAACCGCTAAAAAACAGAAGGGAGTCACCCCAGTGAGCGGTGGTTGAGCGGCAGTGGGCCGGAACTACCGCCTGCCCCTGGTACTAGCAGTGGCCAAGTCCTAAGCGGTAGAACCGCTTAGGACACCGGTAGTACTGGTGTGCAAGGCACTACCGGAACAACCGGGCTACTACCGCCCAAGTACCGCCCCAACACATAAGCTAGTCCGGTTGTTGGGCAGTACGTGGCCGGTACAACCGCCAAGGATGCAACACCCATTTCTTTTGAGCAAGGTGGCGGTACCACCACCCTGGGGCAGCGGTACAACCGCTCTGGCGACACTGGGTGGTCCAACCTCTGGGTATCACCCCTGGGGCGGTGGTTAGGCCGGTACCACAGGCCAGCGGTACAACCGCTCGAGCGAGCGGTACAACCGCTGAGAGTTCATAGCAACAGTTCAAAAGAAGGAGAACTCTCTCTCTCTCAAACAAGAAATGTAAGGTGAGGGTGGGTGAGAGAAATGCGTACGTGCAATGATTCACCCAAAGCCTTCCGATGTGGATTCCCTCTTAATAGTATGGGTTTCCTACGACCAACAAGATAAACACGTAGAAAAACACTATTTTCAATCTTTTCCTTCCAGGGAGAATGACTAATTGATGCATACCTAAACACCGAGAAACTGAAGCACATATCACACGATTATACCAACAGAGAGTTGTCATCATCATCCAAAACACAAAGACGGGAAATGACCTAACAATCTCCCCCTTTTTGGTGGATGATGACAACAACACAATTTGCATAAGAGGTCTAGAAAATATAGACGGGACTCCCCCTAGATGTGTGCACTATTTTGAATTTGCTTTTGGAATGCAAAGGCACACATTAGGAGCAAGACTCCCCCTAGATTTTATAGACCCACCACTTCTACTAGACATGCGAAGATAAGCAGTAAGCGCATAATAAGAAAGTAAAGACTTAAAAGGATAGCCGACATTAATGATAGAGAGAGGAGCGCATGTCTCACACCATGGAAGTCGAGATAAGTAACAAGGTCCACAAACTGAAGTCCAACACTAAGCACGAAAAAACACAAACCCAAGCAAATCCCATGCAAATCCCGAGACCTAACAGAACTCTCTCCCCCTTTGGCATCAAGACACCAAAAAGGAAAAGAGCGAAGCTAGCGCCCCAGAGCTCAGTAGTCCTCCTCTGACTCCTCGGTCGCATCTGGATCCTCACCATTAGACTCCTCATCGTCGTCCTTATCAGCGTCCTCCATGAGATCATCATCAGCAGCAAAAGATGAAAAAGGCTGGCCAGGAGCCTCATCATTCGACCATGTGCTATGCGCAGAGATCCACCGGTCCTCAGGGGTGATGCTCTTCTCAGATCCACTCTTGACAGGCATGTTGAGGTGCTTCATCATAGCAATCTGACGATGCCTGGCAAGCTTCTCATTGACATGGGCCTCATACATTGTCACATCCCTAGTTCTGGTCTGACCTAGGCTAGCTTCCTTGTGAGAATCATGTTTAAATTCAAATGAAATTTGAATTGAGGAATTCTCAAAGCCTCAGAAACCTTCTAATAATAATCAACATTTAAAACTTATCAAATGAGTCCAAGAAAATGTTCCTATTATTCTGTGAAAATATTGGTAAGAGGTAAAATCCAAACCAATATTTTCGGAATCACAGAAATATTTATTTTGGGCCTTTTGAATTAAATCAATGACATATTTGAGTTGAATTTATTTCTGTTATATAAGAAATAAAGTTCAAATATTTTTGTAAGTTGCTTGTGACCTTGGACTAGTTTCTGAGCTCACATAACAATTTACAGAAAGTTCAAAAAAATGATTTGATGTTTTAAAATAAAATCAAAACAAAATGCAAAGAAATAGAAAACTAAAACAAATAAAAGAGACAGAGAGAGAGGACTACCTGGCCATCTACCTGTAGCCGGCCCAGCTCACTGGCTCAGCCCACCTGGCGCCTCCTGTCGCCTTCCTCCTGCCAATAGGAGCAGCTGCGTGCTCGCACGCGCGCGGCCGAGGAGGTCAGCTCCTTCCTGCCTGCCTGCCGCTTCCCCGACGCGTCTGGACGACGCCACGCGCCACCCCGGTCCCTCTCTCCCACTCCCTCGCCCTTCCCCGCCTCTGCCGCTCTCTCTCCCGAAACCGAACGTAGCCATCGCCGCCGATGAGCTCCACCACGGCCACAGCTATCTCCGAGCCTCTCCGACGAGCCCCCGAGCTCCGCCGTGACGTCCCGTTCCTCTTCGCCGAGCCACATGACGCCGGAGCGCCCCGCAGCGCCGCTATCGCTGTTGTCTTCTTCCTCTGCTCCGAGCGCCGCCCCGTTCGATTCGTCACCGTCCGGGCTTCCCCGACCTCTCCGACGACGCCATAGAGTTCACTGTGAGCTCCTGTTGCTTCCCCCTCACTCTCCCCCTCCATTCTCGTCCCCCAGCCCCGTCTTCCGACCGAGCCCGAGAGCTCACCGCTGCCGGCCATGGCACCGCCCGTAGCACCATCGCACGCCCCTCGCCGTGCTCTCTAGCGACGGGTTCGACTACACCCGTACCCCGGCAACCGCACAGCTCGTCGCCGGCGTCGATTCCGGCGACCCCGAGCTCCACCACCACCACCAATTGATGCGGCTCGTTCCCAGCTGCGTGTAGATGCTCTCCGCCGCCCATTTGGTCGCCGGAGCACGGATCCCGCACCCCACCGCCGCGTCTGGCCTCGCCGGCGGCTAAACGCCGGCGAGTTGACCCCGTATGACCCAGGCTGACCCCCTCCCCTGAGTCAATGACAAGTGGGGCCCACCTGCTAATTAACCTGGATTAACTTTTAATTAATTCTAAATTAGTTAGTTTACTAACAGTGACACTGACGTGTGGACCCCACATGTCAGGTTTGACCTGGACGACCCCGCTGACCAGCTGACGTCACCCTGACGCAATGCTGACGCATTAATTTAATTACTGGAATTATTTTTATAAAGGAAATTCCAAAAAATACCCAAAACTTCTAAAATTCATAGAAATTCAACCATAACTCCAAATGAAACAAATTATATATGAAAAATGATCAGAAAAATCCAATCTATCCATCTGTATCACTTTCATGCATGTCAAACTAAGTTATACCTGCTGTATAGGTGAAAACATGATAATGACATTTTAAATGCTAAATGTGGAGTTTGCATATGAACCCTTAGTTCATATGGACTTCATTTAAACTGTTGTTAGATGCATTAATGTAAATAATAACATTCTTGACATGTCACGACCATGCATCATATTGTTGCATTGCATTGATTGTGTTTCCTCTCTGTTGCCGGTAATTGTCCCCTCTCGATAGCCGTGATTCCGACGATGAGTTCGATGACACCGATGAAGAACTATAAAGTCTTCAAAAGTGCCAGGCAAGCAAAACCCCCTTGTTCATTCCGACACAATCCCAACCTCTCGCTCATGCTCTCTTTTACTGCATCAGGACAACAACGATTCAACTATTACATGTTGCGGTAGTTGAACCCCCTTTCCTCTGCATGACCTGTCATTGCCACAGTAAATAGATGAAACCCACTAGCATGAGTAGGAGTTGTTTGAGCCCTGATGTGCCTACTCATTCATGCTTGTTGTCATGCCTGCTACTGCTTAGAGTTGAGTCGGGTCTGATTCATCGGGGATGAATTGTAATGTGGTGAACATGTCCTAATGTTGAGAGCTAAGTGTGTGAACACGATTTGGTAAAGGTAGCGGTGAGAGGCCATGTAGGAGTACATGGTGGGTTGTCTCATTGAAACCGTCCTCAGGAACTGAGTTCTGTGTTTGTGATCCATGAACAACTACTACCACGCATTGGAATGCTTAAGTGCCCCTCTCGACTTATTAATCAACATGATCTCTGTCCAGGAGTTGCAACTAGTTTCTGGTGTTTGTAGGTAGTGTTAGTAGTCTACCAAGTGGCACCCGGTACAGGTGGGCTTGGGACAGACTAGGCACCGTGGCCGGGTATACCAAGCGCCGCCTGTTTGGTGGGCTTGGAACCCTGTACACATCGTTTGGGGCCATGAGCGACACCCCGGCCGGATCTCCTTGCGGATGGAACCCGAATAGGCGATAAACCTGGACTAGAGACTTGTGTGGTTAGTCAGGTCGTGGCCGACTCCCTCGCCAGGCTTCCTCTTGAAGGTTGCCGAGATACACGATGTGTACATGGTGGTAAGTGGCAAGAGCGTGTGTGAAGAAGTACACCCCTGCAGGGTTAACATCATCTATTCGAATAGCCGTGTCCGCGGAAAAGGACTTCTGGGTTGCCTATAACAGTTCATAGACAAGTGAGAGTGGATACTCTAAAATGCGCAAGATAAGCGTGAGTGCTATGGATGGCGTTCTCGTAGGGAGACGGGAGCAGATCCATAGTGGAGTATTGATATGGTGAATATGTGGACTCGTGTGCGCCACCTCAAAGGAGTTACTTGCAGTCGTAGTTAGGATAGCCACCGAGTCAAAGCTGGCTTGCTACAGTTAAACTCCACCACCCCTTTGTTGATATCGATGCATATGTAGATAGTTCTGATGTAAGTCTTGCTGGGTACATTTGTACTCACGTTTGCTTATTTATGTTTTTGCAGAGAGACGTCAGTCTCGCTAGTAGTTCCGTGTGGACTTCGACGTTTAGCTTGATACCTCAGCTACGATCTTGTGCCCTCGGCAGGATCTAGTAATAGTCAGGCTTCTCAGCCTTTTCATTTGTAGATGTCTGTACTCAGACATGTTAAGCTTCCGCATGTGTTTGACTTGTATGCTCTGAATGTTGGGTCATGAGACCCATGTTTGTAATATCTCGCTCCTCGGAGCCTAATGAATAAATACTCTGAGTCATAGAGTCTTGTTGTGATGCCATGTTGTATTTGCACATATCGAGCATATTGTGTGTATGATTGAAATGCTTGGTATGTGTGGGATCCGACAACCTAGTTGTTCATCCTTGGTAGCCTCTCTTATGGGGAAATGTAGTCTTGTGCTTCCATGAGCCATAGTAGTCCGCTACAGCCCGGTTCACCGGAGTCCTGCTAGCCCAGCACTACTGCTCCGGAACACTTGACTGGCCGGCATGTGATTCACTTCGTTCCTGTGTCTGTCCCTTCGGGGAAATGTCACGCGGTGACATCCGGAGTCCTGCCTAGCCTGCTACAGCCCGGTTCACCGGAGTCCTGTTAGCCCAGTGCTACAGCCCGGAGTCGCACGCTGCTGACCGACATGCTCGATGTTGATTCATGTATGCCTGTCCCCGTAAGTTAGTGCCACTTTGGGTTCACGACTAGTCATGTCGGCCCGGGTTCTCTGTCATATGGATGCTAGCGACACTATCATATACGTGAGCCAAAAGACGCAAACGGTCCCGGGCCATGGTAAGGCGACACCCGTGGGAATACCGTGCGTGAGGCCACAAAGTGATATGAGGTGTTATTGGCTAGATCGATGTGACTTGGAATCGGGGTCCTGACAGCTTTGGTATCAGAGCCTGACTGCCTGTAGGATTACCAAGCCAAACTGGTCGAAGTTGAGTCTAGAAATGCTTTAGTTATATAAGGGAATTGATTGTGGATGGGAACGTAAGGCTCTTTTTACTCCTTATACCTTATGCCCTTCTGATCTGAGTCACCCTCTTCTTTTCTGCGGGGATTAAGAACTAGGCTTCTCGTCTATCTATCAGGATCACGTGTTACTAATCTGTAGACTTATAAGATTGTTGGTTCCAGGCCTCAGTTCAGTTTCTACTACTTTTAGTATGTTGTCAGTTGAACCAGAACCTTGATATTATGATGTTGTTGAGTGGTTATGCCACCATTTTGCAGGATGTCTCAAATATTTTTGAGCATTTACAGCCGTTATGTTGTCCGAGTCACCCCAGGTTTCTAAATAGTCTGATGCATTTGCAAATCCCTTCTTTCCGACCCCGATATCCTTTTGGGCCAGATTAACCACACTAATTGCTGAGTTGAGGTACTCTGTTGCCTCGACATATATGTTGGAGCTATTATTATGACCCTAGGTGTCCTAGAGAACCACCTAATAATCTAGCCATGTTTTGTGTTCCCAGTGTGATGATTCTGGCCATTATTCTCGAAAGCATCCCGTATGATGCTATTTAGTAGTAGGTATTCTACTCCTGGGTTCTTGACCCGAGATTCACTCTACTTACCTCGTGTTGATAGTGTTGCTCGTACCTTTAGGATATTAGTAACCTTTGCGATAGTCCTCGAGGTCTGTGGTATATTGTTCTTCCAATACCATGAACCATTATGGCAGAAGTTCTTTGAACCAAAAGATCACAACCAGAGTGCTCTTGATGAGTTCTCCATTCTGCATTGTGAATCTGCCAGTCCTACCTTTCTGCATGGATTATCTGGAAGAAATATGTTGAACTTGTTTGACATACTAAATCTATGCATCCGCAACTTAGAAAATTATATGTTCTTTTGGATTGTCCCTCTTTAGTTGTATTCCGACCCCCGTCTATCAATTGATAGTCAGGACTAGTTGTGCATCCGTGTTATCGATGCCTATTATTCTTGTGGTCCGTCAAGCCATTCTATTCCGGAATGACTAGGAGAAACAAACTCCGGTACCTCGTCCATATCTAGGATTGGGTCAAAGTAGTTGTATTCCACAGATCAAAATGCCAATCCTGTTTTTGTTTTGCTCTACCTTGGAGTGTTACCATCTTTATGTCAAGAGTGTCATGAGAATTGCACCACCTCTTATGAATTCTTGATTAAGTGATACTCCTCGCCATCATCGTTCATTCCTCGGTTCCCGTGTTATTATAACCGGAATACCGACAAGTGAATTGTGATGTGTGAAATCAATACTCCTAGCAACTCCGTTGCTTGGTAGTTAATGGACAATACTCTCATCCTTAGTATGTCGGTTATTGAATCGTCATCTTAAGATTTATCGTGCGGCCTAGTCCATTTTCCCTAGTGCACTCCTCGATTAATGAGATAGGATTGTGTCAATCCATCACTCTCTTGGTCATATCGTCTTGCCCTGAAAAGCAAGATTGTTCTCGAGCTTAGCAACATATCGGTGGTACGTGATTTTCCGAATATCTTCTCGGAAGTATCACCAGGTCGTCACCTGACCGCTATGTTGAGTTCGTGATCATGTTGGTATTCTTGTAAACCACCCTTTCTCCAAGAATCTGTGTTGGATACCCCTGAGCTAGTTGGTTAAGCCAAACAACAACTTGGAGAGTTGGAAGATAAAAGCTTGCCTGGCTTAGTTCATTTTAAGGGATATCTTTTTGTGAGTGTGTTGAAGAAAGATGATATCTTCATTGATTGATCCTCGTGATCAATTGTTGGATCTATTGTCTCGTCCAAACTTTGATTTGAGTGTGGGCTATCCTTAAATCAAATCAGAGCCAACGATATTCGTAATGTTGTCTTACTCATGGTGGTTTCCTCGAGCATACACCATTATATTCTTTGGGTCTGACCAATGCTATAACCTTGTCCACATAGTTGTGGAAGTCCATCTCCATTGGAATTTTGATAAATTGTTGCTGAGCCCATCGGCAACATTCTTATCTTCTCCATGACTCGTGTTGAACATTAAGTTAGTGTTGGAAACTTGTGCTAGCATTTTCTTCGTGCTATCTCATGAAGGATATGTTTGGATGAAAGAAGTGACTTTCTTTAATTCACGTGCACTTGATGTAAGGTGTCGCCGTGGATCCGAGAAAGATTGTTTTTGTATTCTTTGGAACCATCCCAAGTCAGTCATGTATGTGCGAAGTATGCTATGGTTTGATAGGCTCGCTACCTCCATTCCATATGTGTCCCTAGCACACCAAGCCACTGACTGATTTGTTCAGGGAGAAGAAGTTCCTTCCTAAGAGCAAGACTTATGTTAGGAATTCGATATCCTCGATGATGGTTCCTTACCAGAACTCGGTAGTGTTGTATTGTAAGACTACTACATTGTCATGCTTGTCTGGGACAGCGTGTTCAAAGGTTGTAGCAGAACCAGCTCGTTTTGGAGTTTGCTATCGTAGTTCATCTCCCGAGAATCTCGCAACATCATCTCGTCGGTTTGTGTTGCAAACTTTCTTTTCCAAACACGTTGTCTGAATTATCCTGTTACCAACCAGATTTGAATCTCAGGCAGATATAATGGTTGGGACTTCTTCCAAGAACTATGATATAGGTTCCAGTGAAGTGGACGCACCTAGCTGGAAGCACCATTATTGTAGTATCTTGATTAAGCCATTTGGTCACTTCCCATGAGGATTTCATATGACTTATCCCACAAGTTGTTCCTTATGGATTTTTGTGCCTTCGAAGTCCGACCTTTACTTGATGGCCATGTTGATGTTTTTTTAGCATAACCGTGGTAGCTAGAACATCAAGGAGAACATTAGAAGCGGAGTGCTAAATGTCTCTCGGTCGATCATCCAGATTTGCTTCTTTTGCATTGCTAAGGAAAAATCTGAGAAAGTGTTGTCCTCCTTTGCACCTGCATCCTCCATCACCGCTCATCATGGTAGTATGATGTGTTGCCAGGATCCTCGGCACGGATGTTGGTAAAACCTTGATGAATATGGAAATGCTCAAGTTCTTGAAAGCATGCTCAGTCACTAGGTTATATCCTTGGAATCAACTGGAATGTGCCTTCCATTTGCCGAGTTGTTCTATAACCATAGTTTCCTTTCCAAATTGAGTGTGCCATTCTTTTGAATTCTTTCAAACGATCATTTGTAAATTGCCTTACGCTGGTATGAAGAGTTTCAATGATCTCTGAATCAAAAGTAATTCTTTTTGCCACTTAAGGGAATAATTCTACGAGTCACCTTTCCCAAGGTGCCCCATTATGGAATCATGGCAATTTTCCTCGCTGCTTTGAAACCCTCGTCAAATTGTTTCTTCCGCCCCTCCTGTTGCATGTTTTGCCTCTCAGCTCCAGAGATGTTTCTATATCTCATTCCGTGAATTGATCATGTGATCATTAAGATGATCCTAAGTTGCACGAATCTCAGAAAGATCGATTCTTCTAAAATTCTCTCTTTCTATTCGTTGTTATGTTGGATGTAGTTCTCAAAGCAAGACGTCGAGATCAAGGTGATGCAATGAATCAACATCTTTGAGAAGAGCAATTGGATCATGAAGATTGTGTTAGTTTGTGTCCCCTCTGCCTTCTTACCTCACGTCTTGAATCTCGGGACGAGATTCTTGTTTAGTGGGGGCGAGTTGTCACATCCCTAGTTCTGGTCTGACCTAGGCTAGCTTCCTTGTGAGCATCATGTTTAAATTCAAATGAAATTTGAATTGAGGAATTCTCAAAGCCTCATAAACCTTCTAATAATAATCAACATTTAAAACTTATCAAATGAGTCCATGAAAATGTTCCTATTATTCTGTGAAAATATTGGTAAGAGGTAAAATCCAAACCAATATTTTCGGAATCACAGGAATATTTATTTTGGGCCTTTTGAATTAAATCAATGACATATTTGAGTTGAATTTATTTCTGTTATATAAGAAATAAAGTTCAAATTGTAAGTTGCTTGTAACCTTGGACTAGTTTATGAGCTCACATAACAATTTACAAAAAGTTCAAAAAAATGATTTGATGTTTTAAAATCAAATCAAAACAAAATGCAAAGAAATAGAAAACTAAAACAAATAAGAGAGAGAGAGAGAGAGAAGGACTACCTGGCCATCTACCTGTAGCCGGCCCAGCTCACTGGCTCAGCCCACCTGGCGCCTCCTGTCGCCTTCCTCCTGCCAGTAGGAGCAGCTGCGTGCTCGCACGCGCGCGGCCGAGGAGGCCAGCTCCTCTCTGCCTGCCTGCCGCTTCCCCGACGCGTCTGGACGACGCCACGCGCCACCCCGGTCCCTCTCTCCCACTCCCTCGCCCTTCCCCGCCTCTGCCGCTCTCTCTCCCAAAACCGAACGTAGCCATCGCCGCCGACGAGCTCCACCACGGCCACAGCTATCTCCGAGCCTCTCCGACGCGCCCCCGAGCTCCGGCGTGACGTCCCCGTCCTCTTCGCCGAGCCACATGATGCCGGAGCGCCCCGCAGCGCCGCTATCGTTGTTGTCTTCTTCCTCTGCTCCGAGCGCCGCCCCGTTTGATTCGTCACCGTCCGGGCTTCCCCGACCTCTCCGACGACGCCATAGAGTTCACTGTGAGCTCCTGTTGCTTCCCCCTCGCTCTCCCCCTCCGTTCTCGTCCCCTAGCCCCGTAGCTAGAGCGCATCCACGACGCATTCGAGCCCACTCCCGTGCTCAGCGAGTCCGCAGGACTCCGTAGCAACCCGCAGCTCGTCTTCCCGTGCACCAAAACGCTGTGTCCGAGCGTGCCCGTACTCCGGCCGCCGCGGAAGTGCTCGTCGCCGACGAGGCTCCGGCCATCCAACGGTCGCACCACCATGGCCGTTAGCTTCACCGCATTGCCAGGAGCCCGTAGCACCATCGCACGCCCCTCGCCGTGCTCTCTAGCGACGGGTTCGACTACACCCGTACCCCGGCAACCGCACAGCTCGTCGCCGGCGTCGATTCCGGCGACCCCGAGCTCCACCACCACCACCAATCGATGCGGCTCGTTCCCAGCTGCGTGTAGATGCTCTCCGCCGCCCATTTGGTCGCCGGAGCACGGATCCCGCACCCCACCGCCGCGTCTGGCCTCGTCGGCGGCTAAACGCCGGCGAGTTGACCCCGTTTGACCCAGGCTGACCCCCTCCCCTGAGTCAATGACAAGTGGGGCCCGCCTGCTAATTAACCTGGATTAACTTTTAATTAATTCTAAATTAGTTAGTTTACTAACAGTGACACTGACGTGTGGACCCCACACGTCAGGTTTGACCTGGACGACCCCGCTGACCAGCTGACGTCACCCTGACGCATTAATTTAATTACTGGAATTATTTTTATACAGGAAATTCCAGAAAATACCCAAAACTTCTAAAATTCATAGAAATTCAACCATAACTCCAAATGAAACAAATTATATATGAAAAATGATCAGAAAAATCCAATCTATCCCTCTGTATCACTTTCATGCATGTCAAACTAAGTTATACCTTCTGTATAGGTGAAAACATGATAATGACATTTTAAATGCTAAATGTGGAGTTTGCATATGAACCCTTAGTTCATATGGACTTCATTTAAACTGTTGTTAGATGCATTAATGTAAATCATAACATTCTTGACATGTCACGACCATGCATCATATTGTTGCATTGCATTGATTGTGTTTCCTCTCTGTTGCCGGTAATTGTCCCCTCTCGATAGCCGTGATTCCGACGATGAGTTCGATGACACCGATGAAGAACTATAAAGTCTTCAGAAGTGCCAGGCAAGCAAAAACCCCTTGTTCATTCCGACACAATCCCAACCTCTCGCTCCTGCTCTCTTTTACTGCATCAGGACAACAACGATTCAACTGTTACATGTTGCGGTAGTTGAACCCCCTTTCCTCTGCATGACCTGTCATTGCCACAGTAATAGATGAAACCCACTAGCATGAGTAGGAGTTGTTTGAGCCCTGATGTGCCTACTCATTCATGCTTGTTTTCATGCCTGCTACTGCTTAGAGTTGAGTCGGGTCTGATTCATCGGGGATGAATTGTAATGTGGTGAACATGTCCTAATGTTGAGAGCTAAGTGTGTGAACACGATTTGGTAAAGGTAGCGGTGAGAGGCCATGTAGGAGTACATGGTGGGTTGTCTCATTGAAACCGTCCTCAGGAACTGAGTTCTGTGTTTGTGATCCATGACAACTACTACCACGCATTGGAATGCTTAAGTGCCCCTCTCGACTTATTAATCAACATGATCTCTGTCCAGGAGTTGCAACTAGTTTCTGGTGTTTGTAGGTAGTGTTAGTAGTCTACCAAGTGGCACCCGGTACAGGTGGGCTTGGGACAGACTAGGCACCGTGGCCGGGTATACCAAGCGCCGCCCGTTTGGTGGGCTTGGAACCCTGTACACATCGTTTGGGGCCGTGAGCGACACCCCGGCCGGATCTCCTTGCGGATGGAACCCGAATAGGTGATAAACCTGGACTAGAGACTTGTGTGGTTAGTCAGGTCGTGGCCGACTCCCTCGCCAGGCTTCCGCTTGAAGGTTGCCGAGATACACGACGTGTACATGGTGGTAAGTGGCGAGAGCGTGTGTGAAGAAGTACACCCCTGTAGGGTTAACATCATCTATTCGAATACCCGTGTCCGCGGAAAAGGACTTCTGGGTTGCCTATAACAGTTCATAGACAAGTGATAGTGGATACTCTAAAATGCGCAAGATAAGCGTGAGTGCTATGGATGGCGTTCTCGTAGGGAGACGGGAGCGGATCCATAGTGGAGTATTGATATGGTGAATATGTGGACTCGTGTGCGCCACCTCAAAGGAGTTACTTGTAGTCGTAGTTAGGAGAGCCACCGAGTCAAAGCTGGCTTGCTGCAGTTAAACTCCACCACCCCCTTTGTTGATACCGATGCATATGTAGATAGTTCTGATGTAAGTCTTGCTGGGTACATTTGTACTCACGTTTGCTTATTTATGTTTTTGCAGAGAGACGTCAGTCTCGCTAGTAGTTCCGTGTGGACTTCGACGTTTAGCTTGATACCTCAGCTACGATCTTGTGCCCTCGGCAGGATCTAGTAAATAGTCAGGCTTCTTAGCCTTTTCATTTGTAGATGTCTGTACTCAGACATGTTAAGCTTCCGCATGTGTTTGACTTGTATGCTCTGAATGTTGGGTCATGAGACCTATGTTTGTAATATCTCGCTCCTCGGAGCCTAATGAATAAATACTCTGAGTCATAGAGTCTTGTTGTGATGCCATGTTGTATTTGCACATATCGAGCATATTGTGTGTATGATTGAAATGCTTGGTATGTGTGGGATCCGACAACCTAGTTGTTTATCCTTGGTAGCCTCTCTTATGGGGAAATGTAGTCTTGTGCTTCCATGAGCCATAGTAGTCCGCTACAGCCCGGTTCACCGGAGTCCTGCTAGCCCAGCACTACTGCTCCGGAACACTTGACTGGCCGGCATGTGATTCACTCCGTTCCTGTGTCTGTCCCTTCGGGGAAATGTCACGCGGTGACATCCGGAGTCCTGCCTAGCCTGCTACAGCCCGGTTCACCGGAGTCCTGCTAGCCCAGTGCTACAGCCCGGATTCACACGCTGCTATCCGACATGCTCGATGTTGATTCATGTATGCCTGTCCCCGTAAGTTAGTGCCACTTTGGGTTCACGACTAGTCATGTCGGCCCGGGTTCTCTGTCATATGGATGCTAGCGACACTATCATATACGTGAGCCAAAAGACACAAACGGTCCCGGGCCACGGTAAGGTGACACCCGTGGGAATACCGTGCATGAGGCCGCAAAGTGATATGAGGTGTTACCGGCTAGATCGATGTGACTTGGAATCGGGGTCCTGACATACATCTTGTTCTGAATGTCAGTCTGAATGCAGAAAGTCTTCTTCACTTTAGCAGTGAGCTTGGTCACGCAAGAAGGCTTGGCCCCTGGATCCATCTCAAAGTCCTCATCATCTGAAGTGGCATAGACATCCTCGGGATCATTAGCAGGAAAGTGAGGCTCGGCATGCTTCTTCTTCTTGAGTTGCTTGACCTCATGCACAGTGAGGTTATCTGGAGAAGTGAGAAGCTCTCCCGGGCGGCGAACAACCCAAACTAAGTTCAGAAAGGACATGACAAAAGGAGCATAAATGGGGACCTTTCTATAGATGACCATGTTGTACATCTCGTGCCACATCCAGTTGGACACATCAAAAGTAGCACCAGAACCCACCTTGGTCTTCATAGCAACAAGCAAGTCAACAAGGTACCCATAGACCTCATCCTGATTTACAACCTTGGGCAAAAGCACATTGCAAAACACCCGACGCATGATATCATAGACCTTCTCAAGATCCTTGGATTCTCCAATAATGCCTCGTCCCCGTATGTATAGAGGAGCAAGTTTCTCCTTAGTCATAGAATGGGGATGGTCGTGAGGACGAATGCCACCATTCCCTTCGAGACCGGTATCCTCATACCCAATGACATTGCAGAAAGCCCTCCAGGGAACTTGAAAGAGCTCAACACGGCACATGAACAAGAGAGTGCGAGCGTCATCTTCTCCAAAATGAACAGTGGCATAAAACTGATGGATAAGATGAACATCAAAGTCACAGTTGACGGACATGAGCTTGACCAAGTCAAACTCCTCACAAAGAGCCAAGGCCTTGCTAAAGTAATCCAAGTTGCTCCTCCAGTGATCAAGATCAATGGTCCACTGCTTGCCATACCGGTTCTTGTTGTGCTCAAACAGCTCATGAACAATCCTTACTTGCACCTCATTCCGGAACTGAACAGTGGTCCAACGAGGCGCAACAAGAACCATCATTGTCCGGAAGGCTTCCCATTCCTTGGCTTTCCATTTGTGCAGAGGCATGACCACACGTTGCTTGGCAGTGGCAGACTTCTCACGGCGAGTAGGCTTGGTGGGAATCACAACTTCTCCTTCTTCATCAGTCTCAACCGGGCGCTAGCATCTCCGAGCCCTCTTCTTGGTCTTGCTACGAGGAGCAGAGCGAGAACCAGAGCCTCCTGCACACACACACACACACACACGGGAAGAACACAAGAAACATAGCAGAGATGAGAGGATTGCACACAAGAGCAGAGGAATAGATTGCTTGCAAAACAGAGAAGATAGAACGGTGCTATGTGGTTCAGACATCGCGGTTGTACCGGTTCTACAACCGGTAGTACTGCTCCAGTGGTTGTACCGCCCCTAGAGGAGGTAGAACCGCTGGGAGAGCAGCACTACCTGTAGTAGAATGACTACCCACGAGATTTGAATCAAACTAACAATATTCTAACTTCTAAGACAATGCAAACAAAGCAGGAGGCATATAGATCTCTTCCACTCAATAGTTTGAACAATAAACGCGGAATGTCAAGCAATGACCTAGAAGAAGGGAAGGAAACCCTAGAGAGAAAAGAAATGGGGCATTACCGGCATCCATGGGAAGAGATCGGGAAGGAGGGGGCCTCCACGGAGCGGATCCATGGAGAGCCCACGGATCTGGAGCACGACGAGCACTCTGGGGCAGGGACAATGGCGACTGGTGGCTAGGGCAGGAGAAGGAAAGGGGATAAGGGGAAAAGAAAACCCCTTCGGCCCCGACCCTTATATATGCCCACAGACGCGAAGCGGTTGTACCGCTCCTAGGAGCGGTTGTACCGCTTCCTGATACGTACCAGTGGTTGCAGGCGGTACTTCCGTTGCTTGGAAGGCAGCGGTAGTACCGCCTGTAACCGAGCGGTAGTACCGGCCAGGAGCACGACCTGGGGTCGACCGGTGGAACCGCTCAGACAGCCCTGGGAGTCCTCCTGGGACGGTACAAACCAAGTGTACCAGCGGTTGAACCGCCAGGGACACCGGTTGTACCGCCCAGTCAACATTACCCATACCAAGATCAAGATGTGTGCAATTGGATTAGATGTTTAAGAGGTAGAGAAAGGCTTGGGATGGAGCAAGACACTAGAATGTGGTGAGATGATCTCCAAGAGAGCAAGAAGCAACCAACGAGAAAACCCCCAACTTGGAGATCACAACACCTAGGACCTAACAAAGGACTAAGCAAGAACGAAAAAGACCCAAGGAAACCAACTCCGCTCCTAAAGAAAAAGGGCGATGGTCGAGGCCACCTATGTTTGAGTGTAAAGGTATGGCACCGCGAAGATTTTAACCTTGGGCCCATGACCAAAACTCATCTTTAAAGCACAAGTACCATAAAAAATGGCTAATGTGAAAGACTTGGTCAATTCATGCATAATGGGGGCAGGAAGAGTTCATTGAGAGAACAATACTCCCCCTATGTCCATGCCTACACCTAAAATAGGACATCACGATGAGTATGGTGGGGTGTGCAAAGGTTCAAGCCACATTGCTCGAATCAATTATATTTAGCTCATGCCTTAACTCGCAAAATCTTGCTTCATCCAAGGGCTTCGTGAAGATATCTGCAAGGTTATCATGAGTGTTGACAAAGTTTTGCTCGATCTCCCCTCGCCTAATGTGATCCCGGATGAAGTGATAGCGAATCTCAATATGCTTTGTCTTGAAGTGTTGCACCGGGTTGAGAGAAATCTTGATGGCACTTTCATTGTCACACCAAAGAGGCACTTTGTCACAAATGACACCGTAATCCTTTAAGGTTTGCCTCATCCATAGAGTTGTGCACAACAACTATCGGCGGCCACATACTCCGCTTCGGTGGACCAGAGAGACACACAACTTTTCTTCTTAGAAGACCAACTCACCAAAGAGCAACCAAGAAATTGGCACCCTCCGGAAGTTGACTTCCTATCCACTTTGTCTCCCACAAGGTTGAAGTTAGCTCCTCTTGGGGTACCATAAGCCAAAGTTTGGGGTATGAGCCTATCGAAAGATTCGCTTGACCGCCACATAGTGACTTTCCTTAGGTGCGACTTGAAACCGTGCACAAATTCCCACACTCAACATGATATCCGGTCTAGACGCACAAAGGTAAAGCAAGGAGCTAATCATGGAGCGATATACCTTTTGATCCACCGCTTTACCATTGGGATTGATGTCAAGTTGGCATTTGACGGGCATTGGAGTGGAAGCCGGCTTGACATCACTTAGCTTGAATCTCTTGAGCATGTCTTGAGTGTATTTGGCTTGGTTGATGAATGTTCCTTCTCTTCTTTGCTTGATTTCGAACCCGAGAAAGAACTTCAACTCTCCCATCATGGACATCTTGAACTTTGAGGTCATGAGAGCGGCAAATTCCTGACTGAAAGCTTTGTTTGGGGAACCAAAGATAATATCATCGACATATAGTTGGCATACAAACAACTGCCCTTTGACCATCTTAGTAAAAAGAGTGGGGTCGATTTTCCCAATTTCAAACCCATGATCTTGCAACAACTCGGAAAGGTGCTCATACCACGCACGTGGGGCTTGTTTAAGGCCATAGAGTGCCTTATCGAGTTGGTACACATGATTGGGGAACTCGGGATCCTCAAACCCTGGGGGTTGTTTGACATATACCAACTCATTAATAGGACCGTTAAGAAAAGCACTCTTCACATCCATTTGTTGCAACTTGAAGTTATGATGAGAATCATAAGAAATCAACAAACGAATTGATTCAAGGCGAGCAACGGGACCAAAGGTTTCACCATAGTCGATACCCTCGACTTGGGAGTAGCCTTGTGCTACCAAACGAGCCTTGTTGCGAACGATAATTCCATCAGCATCTTGCTTGTTCTTGAATATCCACTTGGTTGCAATGACATTATGGTTCCCCGTTGGCCTTGGCACCAATCACCACACCTTGTTGTGCTCGAAGTTGTTGAGTTCTTCATGCATGGCATTGAGCCAATCCGGATCCTCGAGCGCCTCATAGACCTTTTGGGGTTCAACACAAGAGACAAACGCGTGATGTTCACAATAGTTTGCTAATTCTCTACGAGTGCTTACCCCCTTTCTTAAGCTTCCAAGCACATTCTTCATGAGATGATCTTTGGTAGTGAGCTTGGAGGCAATCTTGGCGGCATGACGCTCCAACTCCTCCTCAAGAGAGAGTTGAGGAGCGGTAACTTGATCATCTTGAGAGTCGTCTTGAGCTTGTTCTTGATATTGAGCTTGGTCTTGATCTTGAACTAGCTCGGTGGTGAGAACTTGACCTTGGGCATTGAGGGAGTCCTGGACTAAGGGGTCCTCGGGCGTCCGACATGTTAGACATGGGCCGGAATGATGGGTTGTGAAGATACAAAGACCGAAGACTCTCTCCCGTGTCCGGATGGGACTCTCCTTGGCGTGGAAGGCAAGCTTGGCATCCAAATATGAAGATTCCTTTCTCTGTAACCAACTTTGTACAACCCTGATCCCCTCCGGTGTCTATATAAACCGGAGGTCTTAGTCCGAAGGGACTATCATAACCATACAGGCTAGAATTCTAGGGTTTTAGCCATTACGATCTCGTGGTAGATCAACTCTTGTAATACTCATATTCATCAAGATCAATCAAGCATGAAGTAGGGTATTACCTCCATAGAGATGGCCCGAACCTGGGTAAACATTGTGTCCCCTGTCTCCTGTTACCATCAACCTTAGACGCACAATTCAGGACCCCCTACCCGAGATCTGCCGGTTTTGACACCGACAGGCATCACTTGGTGGTTCACCACCATCTTGAAGTTGATCTTGCCCTTGATCTTGTTCATTTGGTTGAGGGCCTTCACTTTGTTCTTCGGAAGCATGTGGGTTTTGGGTTGGTGATGGTTCCACATTGGTTCCACATTGTCCTTCTCCTTCGGCCACAAGGGGTTCCTCAATGGGTAGGATATGACCAACACCCATTCTTCTTATGGCTTGGGTAGGAATTTCATCACCTACATCTCAACTACCACTTTTCTCCACTTGGGAGCCGTTATTCTCATCAAACTCCACGTTACACGTCTCCTCAATGAGTCCAGTGGACTTGTTGAGGACACGGTAAGCATGAGAGTTTGTAGCATAACCAACAAATATGCCCTCATGAGCTCTAGCCTCAAATTTAGACAAACGAACACCTTTCTTGCGAATGAAACACTTACACCCGAACACCCGGAAGTACTTGAGGTTGGGCTTGTTGCCGGTGAGTATCTCATATGAAGTCTTGTTCAAGACTTTGCAGAAATAGAGCCAATTGGATACATGACAAGCGGTGTTGATGGCTTCGGCCCAAAAGTTGTATGGAGACTTGAACTCCGCCATCATGGTCCTTGCCGCATCCATCAATGTCCGGTTCTTCCTCTCTGCTACACCATTTTGTTGAGGGGTGTAAAGTGCGGAATATTGATGCTTGATCCCCTCATCACGAAGAAACTCATCCAAGGTGTAGTTCTTGAACTCGGTGTCGTTGTCACTTCGTATCGTCAAGATCTTTGCATTCTTATGGCGTTGAGCTTCATTTGCAAAGTCGATGACGGTTTGTTGGGTCTCACTCTTCCTCTTGAAGAAATATACCCAAGTGTATCTTGAATAATCATCCACAATCACCAAGCAATACTTTCTACCCCCAAGACTATCAAAGGATGGGAGTCCAAAGAGATCCAAGTGAAGGAGCTCCAAGGGCCTCTTCGAGTAGATGATAGTCGTGGGAGGGTGAGCCTTCTCATGTAGCTTTCCTACGATACAAGCACTGCTAGCATGATCTTTGGCAAAATAAACATTTGTTAGGCCACGGACATGGTCCCCCTTGAGAAGACTTTGCAAAGATCTCATATTGACATGGGCTAAACGGCGATGCCAAAGCCATCCCACGTCAACTTTAGCCATTAGGCATGTCACGGTCTTAGTGGGTCGCTCTGAAAAGTTAATCACATAAAGACTGTTCTCGACATTCCCAACAAAGGCTACTTTAAGAGTATTGCTCCACAAGAGGGCCATGGTATCAATATCAAAGAAGTTGGCAAAGCCCATGAGTGCAAGTTGACGAACAGAAAGTAAATTGTATGCAAGGGACTCAACAAGCATGACTTCTCGATCGTGAGATCATGAGAAATGACAACCTTGGCAAGACCCAATACCTTAAAAGACGAGGCATCACCCCACTCGACATTGGCGGGCATAGATGAAATCTTGTGCACGTCCACCACCAAGTCCTTGCTTCCGGTCATATGATTTGTGGCTCCACTATCGAGCAACCATGATCCCCCACCAGAAGCAAACACCTACAAGAGATCAATGCTTGGTTTTAGGTACCCATTTTGTAATGGGTCCTTTGATGTTAATAACAAGGGTCTTAGGAACCCAAATAGACCATTCAATATACTCATAAGGGGAACCAACAAATTTGGCATAAACATGCCCATCACTAGCACGGCATAACACATAAGAAGGGTTAAAGTCGCCGGCTTGGTTGGGAGGGGTGGCATTGCCCTTCTTGACACCACCACCCTTCACATTGTTCTTCTTCTCCTTAGGAGCACCCTCTCCCTCCTTCACAAAAGTTTACTTGAGAGGGGGAGGTCGTTTGGCCTTGTCATTCTTCTTCTTGTTCTTGGACTTGTGTGCAAACCCAATTCCCTCCTTGCCCACAACTTCCTTTTGATTGCTCAAAAGGTCGTTGAGGTTCTTCTCACCTTGTATGCAAGACACAAGGCCTTTCTCAAGTTGCTCCTTCAACTTTGCATTCTCCTCCACAAGATGCACATGCTCACAACATGGGTTAATAGCATTTGCATTATCAATTAAAACCATATGAGGAAATGTAGCTTTTTCCTTGGTTAGCTTCACTTGGAGTTGATCATGAGACTCCTTGAGGCTAGCATGAGCACCCTTCAAGGCCTTGTGAGCCTTGTCAAGTATATCAAACTCCTCCTTGAGTCTAGCATGGTCAACCCCAAGTTTGGCCTTCTCGGAATTTAGCACACGAGAAACAACAAGAGCATGATCAAGATCTTTCTTTAATTTAGCATGATCATCGTTATATGACTCCTCAAGAGCCAAACGATGACCACGCTCTTCCTCAAGCGCATTAGAGAGATCCGATATCTCATCGGCATACTCACGACTATGCCCTTCCAGCTTACAGATGGTTTATTCATGAGCCTCGATCATGTCATTGGCTTCACCAAGTTGTTCCAAGAGAGCAACAAAGTGCTTCTTGGATTTACCCTTGAGCTTACTCATAAAAGACCCAAATTCATTTTCTTCCTCATTTGACCCCTCACATTCATCTATGCAATCCGTCGAAGAAGGATTAGTCACTGGTGTGCGTCGGTCCTAAACAAACGGTTTTAACCCCTTTCTGCGACGGCATTTGGAACCGTCGCCAAGTGAGTGTGGGCGATAGGGGGGTACTTCCCACACGACCCAGAAACCGTTAGGGATAGGGATCCTTGATGCATACAGTTGTCCCTATATAGCCGTTTCTGATATCTCGAACATCCCAAACGCTTCACCCTTCCTACTCGTTTGTGCTCGCATTGCCATCGTAGTCGGAGTTTTGTGGTTCTGCCTAAAACCAGGCAGATTCCAGGCACGCGAGTTTTCCAGACAGATTCTAGGCACGGGAGTTTTACGATGCCTAGCACATCACAATCAGTTCATGATTATAAACCGTGTATGATGGGTAGACAATCACACACATTTAGTTTTCCCGCACCGTATGTGATAGTGTCTGACATCACACACGCTTTGCAAACGGCAACTGTGTGCATGCTTGCACACGTTTCCTCTCTGTGAACCATCTCGGATTATGGTGTATATAGCAAACGTTTGTGTTTTACCAACCGTGTGTGCCGTAATGACCCGCACGACGTAATTTCGCCCTAATATAATTGCTGCTATTTAAAATTATACCTAATTTGAATTTGAATGTATACTACAGCTTTATTCATATCCATCAGGTTCAAACAACCAATGCATTATTCGATTCACAGGTACATACGTTTAAGAATTACATAAGAACCAAATAAACAATGATGTACCAGGGTTCTATACTTGTACTATTACAGATGGTAAATAAAGAGGCGATAGACATTCCAGTTGCTGAACAAGGTGAAGCGGAATGGCCTTATTGTGCTCTCCTGGATGCAGAAGGCATGCAGGACTCTAGTCCAACCCCTTGTGATGACCGGCCGCCAATCATGTAGTTTGAGAGGTAATCTTCAGTAAACTGCTTCAGGATCCACTGCAAAAGAAAAAAGATTCAGATATTGTCATCTAACACAACTCATTATGGGCAGTAAAAAGAAGGCCACAGGGTTCTTACTTACCATCATGCAGTTCACTGTTGTCTTGCATAAAGTGTAAACAAATAGTTCGGTTGACATCTTTTGACCCATTTTAATAACAATCTTTATCAGTTTCCTCACTTGATGCTAGTTCATGAATATCTCATTGCTCCATATGCAGAAAGGGTCGAAGTGTGGATCTTTGACAATTGATATATGTACCTAAAAGTACCAAGTTCATATTAGAAGCTAAACAACAATTGAAAAATGATGTAGTACAACACTCCATCCATCCCATTATATAAGATTTTATTACATGTATATCTAGACATCATCAGAACATTAAGGTAGCACTCTTCCTTGTTGCTATGTAGCCTGGGATTGCATATTACGTCATTCAGTACAATGCATGTTCCTAAACAACAATTGAAAAATGAAAAGGCATGTTAACTGCAATATCCTTAACAGCAACCAAATATAGTAATTCATAGTGGTATTGGTGAAACTATTATTGATGAAATTGAACAACACGGCAAATAGTTGCACATATAGAGCATCACATTGTGAAGAACTGAAATAAACAAGTCATAAGGACATCTCTAGGCGATCCTTAAAAAGTTAAAGGACAAAAACCCTTAGTGGATATATATATACTCCAGCAATTTTTGGCCTTTTCTAGTCGATCCCCTAAACTTAAGGTTGTAAATTTCAATTTGATGAAGTTCAAAGCAGGTTCAACCGAAAGTAGCATGCATTCAAACATAAAAATAGATAATTTTGCATAACCGAACATAAAACATAAATTTAAACTAAGCTAAACTACTTTCGGTCGAAGTAGAGGTCGAGTCAATCCTTCCTCGTCATGTATGGTGTGCCGCGAGCCAGGTCCAGACCAGTACCGTCGTCGGGGTCGTTGGGGAAGGCAATCCTCCACTCGTCGACGTCGATCTCCTCGTCCTTGGGGCCCACCTCGATGCCCTCCGCGCCGACGTTGCCGCCGCCTTCGACCTCGCCTTCATAGGAGAGCGCGATAACCTCGCCGCCGTCCTCGCCACCTTCGACCTCGTCGTCGGAGGAGAGCGCGATAACCTCGCCGCCCTCCGCACCGGCAAAGATCTCCAACTCCGCCTCCACGAGCTCCGGGTGCTGCCGGCGGAGCTCTTGCATGTAGGCCTCATCGGCGGCCTCGGCCTCGAGGCGCTCCCACGCCTCGCGGTCCTCCCGCGCCATAGCCGAGCTCACCACCCCTGGCTCCGGCGGAACGAGGTGAACCGGACATGTGCGGAAGGGGAAATTGAGCCTAGCCGCCGCGCCGTGGTAGCGGACTTGCCAGCGATCGTACTCCATGGCCGCGAGCTCGGCCGTGTGGAAGCTGCCGAGCCACCGGCGGGTGTGGGTCTCTCGATCTGTAATCTCGGCGACCCACATCCCCCACCGCCGCTACCGGACCCTGAGGTAGGACTTCGTCAGCTGCCGGGTCCGAGGAAGGATGGGGAAGTCCTCGAACCGGCGTAGGGGCGCAGCTGCGGGCGGATCGGGGGACCGGCGACGACGGATCGGGCCATCGGAGGACGACGGGGACACCTCGGTGGCCAACTCGCCGGCGTCGGGCGAAAAGGCCGCGATAAACCTCTTTTTGGCCATTGGCTCCTCGAGCTCCCCGGCACACACGCAGAGGTTGAGGATGGAGGTGCCGGTGATGGCGGCGACCTACCAATGGTTTCGAGGGTTGTGTGTGTCTGTGTGACCGGAGGTTTTGGGGTGTGTGTGGAGGGGGGGCAAGATTGTGTTTGAGAAAATACTGCGGCAACTGAAAATATTACTAGGTGGGAGTAACTAGGCGGGCCTACCAAAAATTTGGATCAAGGGAGAGCAGATATTTTTGAGATTGCGAGGGATGCAGAGGCAGGAGTAAAATGCCGGGGCTACTGAAAATTTGAATCAAGGGACTGAAGCAGGCGGGAGTAACAGACATCGCACATGGTGCGCACATACTAAACGTGTGCTATCAAACATTAAAACCTTCCAAGCGGTAGATATTTTTGAGATTACGAGGCAGTAATATTTTCGAGATTGTGAGGGGATGCAGAGGCGGGAGTTTTTGGGGAGTGAGCTAGTGTGCTTGACACGCCGGCTGTGGACTATAGCCGACGCACCTTCTCGCGTAGGCCATAGGCGTACTATACACCGACGGTGCTCCAAGATATTTTGTACTACATCTCAGGCGGTTGGTGATAATAAACTGTGTGGGATCTACTTGATTTGAATTACAAAATGGGGTCATAGCAGCAATGGACGCTGTTTGAATTGCTAGACCTTTTATCTACAGTGAACATGCAACTATATGTGTGTCGTAAGAGAATTGGAACTATTCAGGGTTCGTTTGGACATTTTATACACTAAATTGGTTTTCTAGCGATTTCACGTGCATAATTCAAAATTAAACTACATGCACATGCTCCGGTGCATACAAATTGGTTGAAAAATCAAATATGTGTCCTTCAGTGCATGCTCAGGTCCCATGCAAGAAATGGGAATGAATTTTGCGGAGTTCGTTTGGCCTTTTTTATACATTAACTGGGTTTTCTAGGCATTTTATGTGCATAATTCAAATTTGAACTACAGGCACGTGCTCCAATGCACCAAAGTTGGTTGAAAAATCACATGTGTGTCCTTGGGTGAATTTCTAGGTCCCATGCAAGAGATGGGAATGAATTTCAAACACCAGGGCACTGTTGATTGCCGGCAAAATGTTGAGATACCTGGTTTTTAAATTCTAGTAAATCCAAAACTCATTTGAAATTCATGAAACTTAGCATGCTATCATGGAGCGGCATCAACATGCCGTGGTGAAAATTTTGTCCCATTTGGGGCAGGTTTGGGTATAAGCTTCTCAAAAACCAGAGCTTCTCACAACAAGCATGATGGTTTCAATAGGGAACGTACCACCTTTGGGGACGGGACGATATCCGTTGCCTCTTATTGCTTTCAAAAAATTTCTAGTGTCAATATAGAACAACAGGAGTGTTGTGTCTAATCTTGGAATTTTTCGGGATTCGTTTTGATCTTTTTTATACATTAACTGGGTTTTCTAGGCATTTTATGTGCATAATTCAAATTTGAACTACAAGCACATGCTCCAATGGACTAAAGTTGGTTCAAAAATCACATGTGTGTCCTTGGGTGAATTTCTAGGTTCCATGCAAGAGATGGCAATGAAATTTAAACACCGGGGCACTGTTGATTGTCGGCAAAACGTTGAGATGCCTGGTTTTTAAATTCAAGTAAATCCAAAACTCGTCTAAAATTCATGAAACTTGGCATGCTATCATGGAGCAGGATCAACATGCCGTGGTAAAAAATTTGTACCATTTGGGGCAGGTTCGGGTATAAGCTTCTCACAAACCAGAGCTTCTCAAAACAAGCGTGATGGTTTCAATAGGGAACGTCCCACCTTTGCGGACGAAACAATATCCATTGCCTCTTATTGCTTTCAATTTTTTTCTCGTGTCAACATAGAACAACAGGAGTGTCGTGTCAATTTTTTGTGATTTTTTGGGGTTCGTTTGGACATTTTTATGCATTAACTGAGTTTTCAATGCATTTATGTGCATAATTCAAATTTGAACTACATGCACATGCTCTAGTGCATATAAATTGGTTGAACTACGTACATGCACATGCTCCAGTGCATTTAAATTGGTTTAAAAATCAAATATGTGTCCTTGGGTGCATGCTTAGGTCCCATGCAAGAAATGGGAATGAATTTTTTGGGGTTCATTTGGCCTTTTTTATACATTAATTAACTAGGTTTTCTAGGCATTTTATGTGCATGATTCAAATTTGCACTACAAGCACATGCTCCAATGCACAAAAGTTAGTTGAAAAATCACATGTGTGTCCTTGGGTGCATGCTTAGGTCCCAAGCAAGAGACGGAATGAATTTCAAACACCAGGGCACTGTTGATTGCCGGAAAAACGTTGAGATACCTGGTTTTTAAATTCTAGTAAATCCAAAAGTTGTCTGAAATTCATGAAACTTGGCATGCTATCATGGAGCGGCATCAACATGTCGTGGTGAAAATTTTGTCCCATTTGGGGCAGGTTTGGGTATAAGCTTCTCACAACAAGCATGATGGTTCCGATAGGGAACATACCACCTTTGGGGACAGGACGATATCCGTTGCCTCTTATTGCTTTCATAAAATTTCTAGTGTCAATATAGAACAACAGGAGTGTTGTGTTTAATCTTGGAATTTTTCGATGTTCGTTTGGCCTTTTTTATACATTAACTAGGTTTTCCAGGCATTTTATGTGCATAATTCAAATTTTAACTACAAGCACATGCTCCAATGCACTAGCTGGTTGAAAAAAATCACATGTGTGTCCTTGGGTGAATTTCTAGGTCCCATGCAAGAGATGGGAATGAAATTCAAACACCAGGGCACTGTTGATTGATGGCAAAACGTTGAAATGCCTGGTTTTTAAATTCTAGTAAATCCAAAACTCGCCTAAAATTCATGAAACTTGGCATGCTATCATGGAGCGGCATCAACATGCCGTGGTAAAAAATTTGTCCCATTTGGGGCAGGTTCAATAAGCTTCTCACAACAAGCATGATGGTTTCGATAGGGAACGTCCCACCTTTGGGGACGAAACTATATCCATTGCCTCTTATTGCTTTCAAATATTTTCTAGTGTCAACATAGAACAACATGAGTGTTGTGTCAATTTTTGTGATTTTTCAAGGTTCGTTTGGACATTTTTATGCATTAACTAGGTTTTCTAGGCATATTATGTGCATAATTCAAATATGAACTACAAGCACATGCTCCAATGCACTAAAGTTGGTTGAAAAATCTAATCTGTGTCCTTGGGTGAATTTCTCGGTCCTATGCAAGAGATGGGAATGAAATTCAAACACCATGGCACTGCTGATTGCCGGCAAAACGTTGAGATGCCTGGTTTTTAAATTCTGTAAATCCAAAACTCGTCTGAAATTCATGAAACTTGGCATGCTATCATGGAGCGGCATCAACATGCCGTGGTAAAAAATTTGTCCCATTCGGGGCAGGTTCGGGTATATGCTTCTCACAAATCAGAGCTTCTCACAACAAGCATGATGGTTTTGGTAGGGAACGTCCCACCTTTGGGGACGAAACGATATCCATTGCCTCTTATTGCTTTCAGAAAATTTCTTGTGTCAAGATAGAACAACAGGAGTGTTGTGTCAATTCTTGGGATTTTTCGGGGTTCGTTTGGACATTTTTATGCATTAACTGAGTTTTCAATGCATTTATGTGCATAATTCAAATTTGAACTACATGCACATGCTCCAGTGCATATAAATTGGTTGAAAAATCAAATCTGTGTCCTTGGGTGCATGCTTAGGTCCCATGCAAGAAATGGGAATGAATTTCAAACACCAGGGCACCGTTGATTGCCGGCATAACGTTGAGATGCCTGGTTTTTAATTCTAGTAAATCCAAAACTCGTTTGAAATTCATGAAACTTGGCATGCTATCATGGAATAGCACCCGACATGCTGTGGCATTTTTTGTGTCCATTTTGAGAGAAGGCGCACTCGAATAATGACAGCCAACAAAGGCATTTTGAAAAAATAGCTGCCACTTTAATATCTCAAACGTTTGTATAATTCAAACCGTGTGCGTTCTGTTAACCATTCACGTGACGCCACGTGTCTTGGTTTTATTGGCTGTAGGAGGTGCCGTGCGGACAGCTGCTTGACCTTGACTGAACGGGAGGCGCGCGAGCGTAGTCCGGTGCGCATGCTGACTGAGAGGCGTGCAAGTTGTCCTCCAATGCGCAGGCTCACCGGGAAGCGTGCGAGTTGTACACTGCGCAGGCTCACTCGGAAGTGAGCCCTTTGACTTCCATGGCCGCCCGCTTTCTTCTCCATTAATGGCGCCTGAGCCGCTGATTAATACGGGTGGCCTTACTGTTCGCCTCCCATTCCCCTCCCTCCCGCAGACCTCCACCAACGCCATGGCGCAGAACGATCATCTGCCACTAGTCTTCAAGTTTTGTGAAGTCAACTCCAAGCCGGAGGAGATAGAAAATAAGAAGGAATGGGGCCTCATGGACATGTGGCCCAGAACGAGCTGGCCGTGGCGGTTGCTGCCCCCGCTCCCGTCCAAGCTCCCATCCCCGCGCCCGCGCCAGCGACCATCCCCGTAGCATTGACGGGCTGGTCGCCGAGCACTATCACAGAGCCGGAAGCCGCAGGCGTCAGCGAGGTCTCCGTGGACCCGCGCGAGCTCGTGTACATGCAAGCGCCAGCACCCGTGCCCCTGCCCGTGCGCGCCCCTCCACCCACCGTGGCGCCGGCCCCCGTGCGTTTGGCTACACCCGCCGCGCCCATGCCCGTGCGCGCGCCCCTCAGCGGCATGGGACGCTGCCGTCGACCGCTAGCTCTTAGCGGTGCCAGTTGCCGTCCTCCCGCGCCATTCTCGTCGATCGTGCGACGACATGATGTTTGATTTACAAGTGAAGAACATTTTGTGCTGCCTTGAAGACTTCAACAACGTCGTCCCGGAGGACGACAACGACAACGACGGCGTGACACGCCGCGTCCGCCACCGCCGAAAATAGTTTTGAACGAACTTGCGTTTTTCCCTCTTAATGTACAGACTTCTCAAACGATTTTCTTTTGAAAAAAACGTCAATGGTTTTTAAATATAAAACACTCATCACAAATGTTTTAGTTAGAACACCCGTATGCAAACCGACACCTTCCCCAGGAAGCCAAGGGAAAATGTGTCGAGCAGTATTTCTGCATCCCTTCAACGCAAACGGTTGTTTTGCATGACCCTTGTGCAACCACGTACAAACAATTGGGTAAAATTTGCATATATGTCAGTTTGGGTATGTTGCCATTTGTCAAACTGGAAAGATTGACATTTGTTTATCTAGTAACATTGCCATTTGTCAACCTTGTAACACTGCGATTTGTCAAAATATGCAGCTAAAAATCACTAGCACTATCTAATTTTTGCAACTAAAATCACTAGCGCTGTTCATATGGACACCACTAGCAGGCGTGAGTTGATGGACGCATATGCAAATGTACCATTGATTACATACAACAAGTCATCAGCCCACAACGACAACGAGGATACACGTTGAATTATAGATCATTTCCAACAAAACATTCTATTATAGTTTTTCTCACACAACAAATAACAAAGCGATGAAATGAACTTCAGCTCAACCACTCGTCGGCGTTGGAAATGCTTGCTTTGAACCAAAAGTGATTCTCTGGGAAGGGCTAGCTACTGTCAATCTCGAGACCAACGCAGGACTGATCATCCAGGCTGAAGTGGCCTATGTCAGGACCCATATTGGGACGGTAGGGAAGCATAGCAATGTCCGAGGTATAGATACAGTTGCCTCTCATAAATGGTAGTAACGTTGTGTCCACAGCAGCTGGATCGCCTTCCACCATCATTGGATAGTTTTGTCCAAGGAAGAGCGAGTTTCCTCCAAGACTTTCAATACTGAACCAGGGAGAAGGTGTTGGCGCTAGTACACTAGTATCCATCCTGAATAACCCTGCAGCGGATGTTGGAATAGGTCCGGAGAGTGCGACCATGCGAGACAACACCTGCTTCCTTAGTAACATCAGCAGTGCCCTGTATACAGACAAGAAGAGGTGATCCATCGGAATAAGTTGCCAGGCGCCACTGAGTATATCATGCAAAAATAGTGCCACGAGTGGTGGTAGCAAACACAAGACCCTCGTATTGAATTGCATCACAGTACTCATCCGTGTACATAAATTGATTTTTGAGCAATATCCATCGAGGCGTGGAAGTAAGGATGGCAACAAGCTTGTCAAAGATAGCAAAAACTTCATAGTTCGTGTAATCCCAAGAGCGGTTGGGAACTCAACAAATTGCTATCTTCCGTAGACGACAGTCACCATGATCGTATTTGAACTCACGTAGAATACCGGCGTACTCAACCTCTGGGCAGTCGTCTGAGATTTTTGGAAGTGGAACCCGGTGACAAGTTACACATTTACAAGTTCCCACTTGTAGTTGTACCCAATGTAAACAACCCAATCTCCATTTGCGCCTACCCAAGCCATGCCCTCAAGCGATGGCATCTTAACATCATACATATCATTATCAAGCGACATCAACTTGCACAAGGCGAGGCTTCCCTCGTCCCCGCGCCAGTCAGCAGGGTCACGGCGAAGAAGATAGGGGAGATCAAACCGCTCCTAGACCCTTGGGTTCCCTGTAATGATGTTATTAGTTGAGTCGAGAATGGTCTTGAACGAACCTGCCATGCAAGATGAGGTGATGACGTCGCACCGATCAATGAGTTCCTCCACCACGTCATCTTTCATATCGGGGCAAGAATAACGGGGTCGTTTCCGGCCTGTTCCCTCCATGGAGACGATGATCGAATAATGGAAGAAGGAAGGGTGAAGGCAAATGGAGGGAGGGAGAGCATGCGACAGCAGTTCCAAATCGAGAGGGAAAGGCGAAGAGGCGGTGGACAGTTGCCACGGTACACAAAGAGGCGCTTGGGGAGCGAACGGTTGTCACAGAGGTCACACACTGACGACAAGGGCCGAGTGAACTACAAGCGTATATCGCACACACCTTGATCTGGCTGACCATTTCTTTCGTGTTGCCTAATCACAAACAGTTCATCCGAGTGAACTGTATGCTGTATATCACACACACCTTCATCTGGCTGCTCGTTTCTTTTGTGTTGCCTAATCACAAATAGTTCATCCGAGTGAACTGTATGCTGTGTATCGCACACGCCTTCATCTGATTGCCCGTTTCTTTTGTTCCTCCTCATCGCAAATAGTTAATTGAACTGAACCGTATGCCCTTCATTACACACGCAACTAAGACTTGAACCGTGTTTGATGCATCCGTCATCGCAAACATTTTATACATTTTTGACGATTTTCATACACCACCGTTTGCGATTATTGCATCGCACACAGTTTCTCAAAGGGCCTCTGATCATAGTGTCGTGTTAGCAGCATCCTGCTGTAGTGAGTAGTGATGGTAGTTTTTATGTTGGGGGTTACCTTGTTGGTGGCTTTGGCCATGAGGCACTTGGCAGTGATGTTCTCATTGGGTGAATCAAAGAGGGACGCCCGTGGAGTTGAGGCAATGGCAACGGAGGCCATGGCAACCGTCTCACCGTCATCATCATCATCATCATCATCCTCATTGTACTCTTCTTGTGCCACCAACCCCTTGGGAGGAGTCTTCTTGGTGAAGTTGTTCTTGTTGGGGAAGGACTTGGCCTTGTCTTTTCGGATAAGCTTGCCACCATTGTCTTCCCTCTTCTTGTAAGGGCAATCCGCAACAAAGTGGCTCACATTGCCACAATTATAGCATGTCCTCACATGTTGCTTGCCCTTGGCGCCACTTGAGTTGTTCTTGTTGAAGTTGGGCCTTGAGTTCTTCTTGCTCCAAAATTGTCGTGAAGCAAGAGCCATGTGCTCATGATATGCATACTTGGTATCTTCGGGGCAGCACTCCTCTTCTTCTTCTTCACCCTCTTCTTCCACACTAGCCTTTGCCTTCAAGGCAATATTGGGCTTCTTTGCTCGTTGTGAATGCAACACCACATTGTTGGCGGTCTTGTCCAAGATCCTCATTGCCACAAACTCATCCAAGACTTCACTTGAGGACAAGGTGTGGAAGTCCGGCCTTTGACGGATGATGGAGGACTTGGCCTTATGGTAAGGCATTATGGCCTTGAGAAACATGCGCTTGATCCAATTGTCATCCGTATCCTTGCTCCCATGATCTCGGAGTGAGACTGCGAGAGTGGTCTATCTCCGGTAAAGCTCACGAGGTTCTTCATCTTCATTCATTGCAAACTCATCGGCTTCATCTTGCACCACTTCATAGTTGGAGCGTTGAATGCTTGCGCTTCCCTTGTAAATGGAAACAACATGTTGCCATGCTTCCTTGGCCACGGTGAAAGGTCGGAGATGCACAATATCTTCGGAAGGAATTGCATCTTGGATGATGAAGAGAGCGGACTCGTTGAATTGATTATCCGCGACTTCTCTAGGGGTGAAGTTGCTTGGGTCATGCGGGTAGAAACCTTGCTTAATGATTCTCCAAAGATTAGTATTACTATTATTTAAGTGATGTTTAAAGCGATAGATCCAAGAGGCAAAATCCTCATTTTTCACAAATTTAGGAGGACGACCAACATGATTTAAATGAGTGGAGGGAACCGGTCCTCCATAAGTAAGTGGAGGTTCAACATGGGCAAAGATGCCATTTCCACTTCTACCACTAGATAGAGGAACTTTGTCACTAGTAGCTTCCCCCTTGTCGGAGTTAGCATCCGTCACCTTGTTAGCGGGATCACCCACTTTCATTGGTGTGGTGGATAATTTAAGGCCTTCTAAAAACTTGCTGAACATGCTTTCAGCCTCGGTCGTCATGGAGGTTTTCAATGTGTCCAAAGCCGCATTGAACTCCTCATGAGAGACCGAGGATCCCCCATCGACCATAGACGAGGACGGAATCACACCAGGGTGCTCCTCCCCACCGTCTACGGTGTCAACCATACTCTTCCGACGGTAAAGTCTTTAATAAAGAGACGAGGCTCTGATACCAATTGAAAGGATTGATATAGTTGACTAGAGTTCGGACCTGGCCCAATGGCATAATCAATCAGTTCAGATCCGTTCCAATAGGCCGAACATAATTCAGAATAGTTTCCTCCATAATTCAAAATGGGCCTCACAGCCCAGGAATAGCTCGCAAAGAGCGACGTAACCCGCGATGTGCGGGATGGAGGCAGGAGTGAAGTTGTGCAGTTGGAGGCCATAATACTCCAGAAGCCCTCGGAGGAACGGATAGATTGGAAATCCGACGCCTCTTAGCAAGTAGGGAACAAACCACACTCATTCCCCCCTGGATGGATTGGGGAAATTCTCTGCCTGAGCCCGGCCGTTGAAGGAAGTCAATCCTGCTCAAACGGGAACTAGATCCGCGGGGGGAAGAAATCCATGTGTTTGCAGCTTCACTAGCTGAACGTGGGATACGGAACATCTCTCCCAATCACCTTTTTCGGAGCCGTGGGGACGGGAGGAAGAACTGGGAGCGCTAGCCATGTTGGGGTGATTCCTCCTAGCAAGCTCGAAGGAATTTCCGCGTGGTGTGGAACGGATTTGAGATTCAATCCCTTTAAATAGACGCTTTTCTTACATGGCCGGGGTGTTATGTGTAAAAATACCTTGACCTCTCGTATTCGCTTGACACGTGGAAGCTGAAGTCGTAGATACACAGAAGCCGAGGGGTACGACATTAAATGGAAGGCCGAATACATCTCTTTGAAGTCATCGGAGGAAGAACCCGCCTTGCAATGCCGAAGACAATCCGCGCGTTGGACACATCATCATTGAAAGCCTGGTTTGGGGGCTACTGAGGGAGTCCTGGACTAAGGTCCTCGGGTGTCTGGCCTATTGGACGTGGGCCGGACTGATGGGCTATGAAGATACGAGACCGAAGACTCTCCCCGTGTTCGGATGGGACTCTCCTTGGCGTGGAGGGCAAGCTTGACGATCGGATAAGAAAATTCCTTTACCTGTAACCGACTTTATACAACTCTAGTCCCCTCTGGTGTCTATATAAACCGGAGGGCTTAGTCCGTAGGGGCAATCATAATCATACAGGCTAGACTTCTAGGGTTTTAGCCATTATGATCTTGTGGTAGATCAACTCTTGTAATACTCATATTCATCAAGATCAATCAAGCAGGAAGTAGGGTATTACCTCCATAGAGAGGGCCCGAACCTGGGTAAACATCGTGTCCCCTATCTCCTGTTACCATCGACCTTAGATGCACAGTTTGGGACCCCCTACCAGAGATCTGCCGGTCCCTCGGTCGCGAGCTTGACGGCGTTCATCTTCGCCCACTGCATCTTGACGCGGGCGAAGGCCATCCACGCACCCTCGATGCAGACCGATCGCTTGATAACGTCAAGCCGGGGGCAGGCATCGACCAGCCGCTTCACGAGCCCGAAGTAGCTACTAGGTATAGCTTCGGCAGGCCACAGCCGGATTATTAAATCCTTCATGGCTAGTTCAGCCACCCTATGCAGCTCGACCAGCTATTTTAGCTGGTCGCTAAAGGGCACCGAATGTTCTGGCGCAAGGTACTGCGACCAAAACAGCTTCTCCGTCGAGCTCCCCTCTTCGGCTTGGAAGAATTCCGCAGCGTCAGAAACACTGCGCGGCAAATCCACAAACGCCCCTGGAGAACTCCAAATCCGGGTTAGTAAAAGGTACCTCTTCTTCACATATTTGCTCTGCATAATGAAGGCCTTACCCGGCCGCAATCTTCTTGGCTTCTCGAATCTCCTGGAGAGCGCCCTGGGCTTCAACCCGGGCATCTTGTGCGCTTTGGCGAGCCTTGGCGAGTTCGATCTCTTGAGCTGTAATATCACGCTCGAAGGACTCACATTTCTTCACGGCATCCTGGAGCTCTTGATGGACCTTATCGAGCCTGGCCTCATGCTTTTCGCGGGCGGCTTGTTCCTTGGCAGCTTTCTCCTCGGCCTCGGCCAGCGCCTTTTTAAGGGCATCGACCTCGGTTGCCACTCCTACAAATATTATGGCACTATGGTCAATACGATTCATTTATTCTTTCTGAACATACAACAGGTCATTACATACCTGGCTTATCCTCCAACTGCTTCCTTGCTTGGCCGAGCTCGTCCTCGGCCCGCTCCAGCCTCTGCTTCAGTCCGTAGACTCCGGCAGCATGGGAGGTCGCAGTCAGCAATGACGCCTGCTCAATCACATAGACACACCGGCAACGATTCTTTGATCCTCTTTTCGGCTTTTCTTTCCGAACACTGAACAGAGTCTCAGGGGCTACTGTCTATACTATGACATTCTTTTTACATAATCACGTTGCTTACCTCAAAGCCTGTTAGAAGGCTTGTGCAGGCTTCGGTCAGTCCACTCTTTGCGGACTGAATCTTTTCAATCACCGTACCCATGAGGGTACGGTGTTCCTCCACAATGGAAGCACTTCGCAGCGCTTCCAGGAGAGCATCTGGTGCCTCTGGTTGGACATAGGTCACTGGCGGAATAGGCACACCACCTTCTTTTGAAGGAGGCTGCTCACTGGATTCCGGAGCCGTATAGGTCTCCGAAATCGTATTCGGCCGTGGATCGAACGAAATACGGTCCCCATCGCCGGAATCCATGGGGATTTGCTCCCCCATGTGTCCGCGGCCGAGGTTTTACCCTCCGACGCCGCCCTGGCAGCCTCCTGAGTCTCTCCCCGGCCTGCGATCCTTCGGGACAACACCTCGGTGTCATCCATGGCCTTGGGAGAGGAGGCCGCCGGGAGGGACCCACTGTCCATCGCCTTCGGGTCCAGCGAATTCCCCGAGGATGAGGATCGCTCGAGGTCGGACCGAGCCGGACTGTAAGTGCATGATTCTACATGTTAAGACTATGAAGTAGAGAGGCCGGATATATGGATGCATCCGGGTTTTTTAGTAATCATGATTCGGCCAAGGGCTTGTTTCGGGGGCGCGGCTCTGGGCTGTTGTCGACGTCCCACGCGGAGTTATCCGCGAGGGAGCCCTTCCCCCTCTTGGACGCCTCTGCCTCCAGATTTGTGGAGGCCGCCCTCTTCTGCCTTCCCCCCTTAGGGGGAGATTTGCTCTCTTCCTCCTCCTCGTCGTCGTCTTCGGCGGCGGAGGAGTGAGTCTCGTCGTCTTCGGACGTCACGTCCGAAGCACCCTTGCGGCGGAGGCCACCTCTGGCCCCCTTGGCCTTCTTCTCCGGCGCCGGGACCAACATCTTCGTCAGAAGCGGGATGGCTGGTTCCTCAGGCAGCGGAGCCGGACACCGAATCCGCTCCGCCTTCTTTGTCCAGCCCTGAAAAAAATAAATGGTGAGGCTTTGGTATCTTCCTTGAACAAGCAAGTAATACACCTTGAAACGCGAAAGACTTACCGCACTGGCGGGATGAGCCAGGGCGTGCCCACGTTCCTCGGTCGTCTCCGGCGGTGTCTCGTTGCCCTTGAAGAGCACCTTCCAGATATCTTCGTGCGTAGTTTCGAAGAACCATTGCAAGGTCTGGTGCTCGGCCGGATTGAACTCCCATAAATGGCAAGTCCGGCTTTGGCATGGAAGGATCCGGCGAACTAGCATCACCTGGATCACATTGACGAGCTTGATGTTTTTGTCCACCATGCTCTAGATGCGCTGTCAGCTCGTCCGACGAAGACCAATTCAGGCCCTTCTCTAGCCAGGAGGAGAGCCACGTTGGGGCTCCAGACTTGAATTCAGGAGTCGCGACCCAGGTAGCGTCGCGGGGCTCTATGATATAGAACCACAGTTTCTGTCACTCTTTGACGATCTCCACAAAGGTACCTTTGGGCCATGTGACGTTGGGCATCTTGCTCACCATGGCACCTCCGCACTCTGCGTGTTGACCATCCACCACCTTCGGCTTCAGGTTGAAGATCTTAAGCCACAGTCCGAAGTGGGGTGGAATGCGGAGGAAGGCCTCGCACACGACAATAAATGCCGAGATGTTGAGGAAAGAGTTTGGGGCTAGATCATGGAAATCTAGCCCGTAATAGAACATGAGTCTGCGGATGAAAGGGTGGAGAGGGAACCCTAACCCACGGACGAACTGGGGGGTGAACATCACCCTCTCATTGGGCTTTGGGGTAGGGACGATCTGCCCCTTTGCCGGAAGCCGGTGGGCAATTGCTTCCGCCAGGTACCCGGCCTCCCGAAGCTCGGTGATGTCCTTCTCCCTGACGGAGGAGGCCATCCACTTGCCTTGCGCTCCAGATCCGGACATGATCGAGTGCTTTCTTGAGGCGGAAAAGATGAGGACTTGGGCGCTGGAGCTCGAGAATGGGAGGGCAGAGAGAGAGAGAGAGAGAAGGCGTGGGTGAAAGAGAGGAATCCTTATCTCCTTATAAAGGCAGTGAATATCAAGCGCCTCCCCACTCGCCTATTCCCAAGGGCTGTGCAGACGGCACGGTTGGAAACGATCTCGCTTCGACAAGACATGCCAATGAAACCGCATGAACGGCAGGACGAAAATGGTTCGAAATAATGACTGGGCAGAGACGTGATGTCACGCTACAAAAGTTGTCAGCGGATTGGACTCGTGAAATATTATACTCTCTGCGGTGGTGTGTGGTAATTTTTTTGCAGAGCCGGACACGTTCGTTGTGTTCGAAGACTGTGTTGGAGTATTCGGAGAAGGAACCCGCCTTGCAATGCCGAAGATAATCAGCGCGTCGGACACCTCGTCATTGATGCCTGGTTCAGGGGCTACTGAGGGAGTCCTGAATTAAGGGGTCCTCGGGCGTCCGGACTATGATACGTAGGCCGAACTGATGGGCTGTGAAGATACACGACCGAAGACTCTCTCTCGTGTCCAGATGGGACTCTCCATGGCGTATAAGGCAAGCTTGGCGTCCAAATATGAAGATTCCTGTCGGCGTTCTGGGAACGGGGGTCCCCAGACTTGCCTGCCTGCGGCCCACAGCGTGGCCAAGCAGCAGGCCGTACGGCCCATCTTCGTCAACAAGGCACCCAAGACCCTCGCGGGGGTCCAAGCCTGCAGACGATGCAAGATCTCCTCTGGAGTGGCCTAGCCAGGCAGGCTCACGAGGAGCGGAGATATCAAGGCGAGGCAAACCTCACGAGGCTCTCCTGATGTGAGCCATGACGAACGGTACCAGGCGGGTGCCAGGCGGGCGCCAGCGCGCGCAGCGTCCCTATTTCCTCTTTGGTGCCAAGGAGGCCAGCGCAGGCGAAGAGTACCGAGGCATCAGGCAAAGGTTGCCATATTGGTTCAACGAGACCAAGACCAGGAGGACGGCAAGGCGGAGGTCATCATGGAGCCCAAGACGGCGTCACCCCAGAGCTTTTCGCAGGCGAAGACCGCTTTTGTCAGGATAGCTTGTACTAGCTGTCCCCCTTCAAATTTGCCTGCCGTTGTTGGCTCCCTTCCCGCTCGATATTTGGGAAGAGGACCAGGGCCTCTATAAATAGGACTAGCCACCACAGTAGGAGGCAACTGATCTCGAACTGGTTCAGATCATCCTCAACTACCCAAGCACAAGAACACCTCAACCTCAGGAGGCTGTTCTTCCCTTGTACTGTTCACCATCAGCCCAAGAGGCAATCCACCACCACCACACTGGAGTAGGGTATTACACCACAACGGTGGCCCGAACCAGTATAAACCTCGTGTTTTTATGTGTTGCGAGTTCGTCGAGTTCGTCCGCGAGATCTTAGCGAGCTAGAGCGTAGATCGGTAGGAGGGAAAGACTTCGCACGCACCCCAGTGTTCGAACCTTAAGGGTTTGCCGGAACCCCACATCCGACAATTCCTTTCTCTGTAACCGACTTTGTACAACCCTAGTCCCCTCGAGTGTCTATATAAACCGGAGGGCTTAGTCCGTAGAGATAATCATAATCATACAGGCTAGACTTCTAGGGTTTTAGCCATTACGATCTCGTGGTAGATCAACTCTTGTAATACTCATATTCATCAAGATCAATCAAGCAGGAAGTACAGTATTACCTCCATAGAGAGGGCCCGAACCTGGGTAAACATCGTGCCCCTTGTCTCCTGTTACCATCGACCTTAGACGCACAGTTCGGGACCCCCTACCCGAGATCCGCCGGTTTTGACACCGACAGGGGGGTGAATAGGCAACTAACCATTTTTAGCTTTTCCTTACTAAATTAAACTTTGCATCAAAGTAGATTGTCTAGATATGCTACTAGGTGGGCAACCTATATGATAAAACAACAACAAGCACACAAGCAAGCAAGGGATAAAACTCAATACAAGCTTGCACAAGTAAAGGTGAGAGATAACCAAGAGTGGAGCCGGTGGAGATGAGGGTATGTTACCGAAGTTCCTTCCCTTTGAGAGGAAGTACGTCTCCGTTGGAGCGGTGTGGAGGCACAATGCTCCCCATGATGCCACTAGGGCCACCGTATTCTCCTCACGCCCTCACACAATGCGAGATGCCGTGATTCCACTATTGGTGCCCTTGAAGGCGGTGACCGAACCTTTACAAATAAGGTTGGGGCCCTCTCCACAACCGAATTGGAGGCTCCCAACGAAACCACTGAGCTTCACCACAATGGAATGTGGCTCCGAGATGACCTCAACCGTCTAGGGTGCTCAAACACCCAAGAGTAACAAAATCCACACAAGAAAGTATGGGGAATCAAATATCCTTTGGTGGAAGTGTAGATCTAGGTCTCCTCCCTCAATCCCTAGCAAATCAACAATTTGAGTGGCTAGAGAGAGAGATCGGGCAAGAAAGCTTGAGGGGCATTAATGGTGGAGAGAGAGAGGCAAGAGGTAAAGGAGGTAGGTGGAAGAACCTCCTTTATATAGGAAACCCTAAATTCCAAACATTACTACGAAAACAGCGCTGCAGCGGTACAACCGCTCCTCATCCCGGTACAACCGGGACTCACGGGTATACTACAGAGCCCCTAACAGGCGGTACAACCAGACACCCGATCAGTTGTGCCGGTTAACATGATCAACCGGAACAACCGCTCGTATACCACCCAACAACCGCTAAAAACAGAAGGGAGTCACCCCAGTGAGTGTTTGTTGAGCGGTAGTGGGCCGGAACTACCGCCTGCCCCTGGTACTAGCAGCGGCTAAGTCCTAAGCGGTGGAACCGCTTAGGACACCGGTAGTACCGGTGTGCAAGGCACAACCGGAACAACCGGGCTACTACCGCCCAAGTACCGCCCCAACACAGAAGCTAGTCCGGTTGTTGGGCGGTACCTGGCCGGTACAACCGCCAAGGATGCAACACCCAGTTCTTTTAAGCATGGTGGCGGTACCACCGCCCTGGGGCAGCGGTACAACCGCTCTGGCGACACTGGGCGGTCCAACCCCTGGGTATCACCCCTGGGGCGGTGGTTAGGCCGGTACCACAGGCCAGCGGTACAACCGCTCGAGCGAGCGGTAGAACCGCTGAGAGTTCACAGCAACAGTTGAAAAGAAGGAGAACTCTCTCTCAAACAAGAAACGGAAGGTGAGGGTGAGTGAGAGAAATGTGTACGTGCAATGATTCACCCAAAGCCTTCCGATGTGGATTCCCTCTTAATAGTACGGGTTTCCTACGACCAACAAGATAAACACATAGAAAAACACCGTCTTCGATCATTTCCTTCCAGAGATAATGACTAATTGATGCGTACCTAAACACCGAGAACCTGAAGCACATATCACATGATTAGACCAACGGAGAGTTGTCATCATCATCTAAAACACAAAGATGGGAAATGACCTAACAAAGTGGTTTCTTGTAGTATTTTTGCAGGCGTGTTCTCGAGGGTGTTCTTCACCACAACAATTTCCTAGACGTGCCTTCGATGCCGAAGGGTGTGGTTCTAGTAAAGCTTCCCGACAAATCATGCGGACTGCCTTCATTGTCATGTTTATGAGTGGAAAGACCACTCTGTTAGGTTCTCCAAGGTTGACGAGATGGTGATGGTGCCGGTAGACATCTCTCACGAAGTCCATGGCCTAGTTAGCTATGTGGAGTACATCCCATAGGTCGGTGGCAAGAAATAGTCTGCAGAGTTTAATTAGGTCAACTTTGCTTGTATGTAGTAAGTACTATTGTTCAGTACTTGATTTATGTGTGTGCACCTTGTATTGTTTAGTACTGCCGCTTTTGTTGTGTGGTGAGTCCTGAGAACAATATATGTTAATTTATGTCCACTCAATTAAATCTTTATATTTTGAAGTATCCATATCGTCTTTTTTGTGAGGACGGTTTATCAATTATGGTTACACTCCAATATCTGTATGCATTGCAGGGTTTATCGCACCCACTAGGATTTCTTTTCCCATGGATGTTCGCTCAATACGAGTTATTACGACCTTTTGACTGTCCTGCTTGTGGGAGTAAGCAGGGGCCCTGCATGCCACCCGTAATTGGACGATCAACCTTCAATTTAGAACTTGACATAGTGATTTCCTGGTAAGGATTCACTCGTGTCACATCAAGTAAATCTTATTGATTTACTGTCATGTTTTCTTACTTTTGCTGCAATTTTACGATGCAGGATATTTTACATTCGTTATAGAATAAACCGTTTGGTTTGCTCTATGATGGTTATTTTTGCAGGTTTCACTTCTTATGTCGTGTCACTAACGAAGGAACTGTCCATCACTTATATTACTGGACACAATTGGATCAGTCTATTGTCTGAGTACAATCTGAAGCCCTATGACGAACTGCAGTTTGTTTTAACGAACACGCCACAATTAGTCCTTCTCGCGTTTAAAAGATGTGAAGAAGAAGACTGGATCAAGGTCATGGAGCATAGTGAAGTTAGAAAGCTGAAGTATGAAATCATAGCAGACTAGAGACGATCGTTCTGTCTCGCACATAGGTACCACCTTCAGCATCGGAACGAGCACCGGCACCTGCTCCCATGGCACTGGGTCTAGCACTGAGAGCGTCAACAACTCAGTCTGATCCACCAGAGGATTGGGAACCGACCGCATCATCGGATCAGGTTGATCTACCGGAGGATCGGGCACCGACACGGGCACCTGCTCCGACGCCGCCACCAGCTCCACAAGGAGCACCATCTCCGGCAGCAGCTGCGGCACTACTAGTCACATCGGCACGGGCACCAGCAACGGCTCCGGCACCTGCACCAACACTTGAAGTTGCACTTGCATCTGCTCCGGCCCGTGCAGCGGCAACGGAACCAACACTTGAACCAGCAACAGACTGGGCTGCAGTTCGCACTACATATACCAAATTCCTTACACAAACCGACATCTCCACCTTCTTGGTAAGCATGGCAGCCCAAGTGCTTCATTCTTTTTTATTTCCATCTTGTTTCACATGATTCACTATGTTGATCTAACTGTTTGTGTATGTCTTCTTATTAGCAAACAGATAATTCCTAGAGCAACGAGGGAGTCGTTCAATAATCCGGGCGACCGTGGCCAAGTTTCTCTTACCATGCGCAGCCTTCGTGTGAATGAACTTGCTCAATATACCGTAAGTACAAAGGATGGTCGCATGATGATTGATGCTAAAGGATGGTCAAGGTTCGAAACTCTATCAAATCTTGCGGTAGGGGATGATGTCAAAATTGAACTTTCTCGGTAAGGAGAGCTGGTCCAAATCAACTTTGAAATCAAGCACGCAAATGCTGAACTGGTCAATCCTCCGAGAGCTTTTGATGTAATAATATGGCATGGTGAAACAAGTGTCCAATGAGTATAAGTAGTACGACAATATTATCTATCATGTAGGATATCGTGAAAGAATTGCAACTCTGATTGCTAGTTAGGAACTATCGTTCAATTTCATTCTAACAGCCGCCGTGCTTTATTTAATTTTCTGTATTTGCCTTGCAATAGCATCTAAAACCAGCGACGTACCGGTCGCTTGCAATAGGAAATGCGCCGAGTTAGAACACATGGGCCCCCAAACATGCAGGCCCACCGGCTTGTGGCCCAAAGTCCAAAACCGTCAGCCTATCTGAGTATTATATTCTCATCTGAACCGCCATATTATGTTATATATATATATATATATATTCCCCTTGATTTTTCTTATGTATAAAGTTATTTTGTTTTGCGGGGTTCTTATATATAAAGTTGTGATATATAAGTTTTTTATATTTCTTTACAGAGGAAGTATCTCTCTATCAAAAACATATTTATGTGTAACTAGTTACTCCTGCCTTTCTACTTCCTTTCGCTGATATGCGGGGCATCCGACAACGGGGTCCACGTGCCATGCGCCAAATTAGAGTGCCCAACTGCACGGTAGACTCACCCTGGTCGTAGCACTGCTATAATGCCCAATGAGCCATCAAATCACAAAAAAACACCTTTCCAGCAGTAGCAGTAAGATGGACGGACGAAGCAGCAATATTTCACTGGGCCTCAATCCCCTTCTCCCTCGTTTGCTTGTTCAAAGAAAACCCCCTCTCGGCGATTGCGTAGGGTTTTCTCATGGAGAACCAGGTACAACTTTTCATCCATCCATGATAAATCCTAGTCCCTTGGTCACGGGTAATCCTAGGATACCAGCCGCCACCGTTGATGCATTTTTCTTCCTACTGAATCTAGTGTGATTCATTTGCAGTGCCCAAAGTGCGAGGACCCTACAGGTTTCTGCGCCCTCGGCGAGACGCCACACTTGTTCCTTCTCATCCTAACACAGGATTTTAAAACATGCACAATATGTTCCTAGAATCCTCTTTTCTATCCGGGAGGGTGGGGGTTTTTGAACATGCTGTCGACTAATTAGGAAATTTGGATTGCTATATTTGGATAAAAGGCACTAGTACCATGGTCAATACTGACGTGAAAGAGGAAATTATTTCTGATTTGGATAGCGAATACATTGTGTTCTCATATTATTTCCTGCAGTGCATTCCTTGCTCTGCCAGAACACATGTACTCAAGATAGCCGGCCTTGCTGATAAAAGTTCCAAGTTGGGTTCATGAACCAATAAGATCGCTGCTTTTTTATGGCCGAACTTGGAGAAACTTTCTCATGTGTTACGGACTGAAAGTTGGTGCATGAATGTTGATGGAAATAACAGAACCTGGTCTCATCTTCACTGTGATCTCCCACCCCGACGTCGTTCCAGTAGTTCATCCATGTTAGTTTTGTATCTCGTTCTTGCATGTTGCCTCGATTACTTTTTAATCCACCTATTCTGTCTAACTAATCACAATTTGACATTAAAAGTAGCAACGATTTGTGATTCCCTTCTCTCACGAGGATGTTACTTCTAACAAATATTTCTAATAATTGGTGGCACGTGTAGGTTATTTCAAAGTTCGGCACACTACTCGTTTGTTATTGTATAAGAACTCGATTGTTACTGATGGCACTAAAGTTGAGTGGGATGACATCCACCAGTTCCTACACTTCATTGATCGTCTTGAGGTCCTTGTGGGGCGTTTCAATGGTGGAAGGCCATGTGGGATATGTGTGCCACTTGTGCACACATTGAACATGTCCAATTGTGTCAAGAAACTTATGGTACGAGCTATTTTTTGTTATATGTGTTGTTCATAAACTCTTGATTATACACAGTTTTACAGTTGTGATCTTCCTGAAATAGAAACTGTCCAGTTCTATTGTTCCTATACAGATGCCTGACCATGATTGGGTCAGACTTGAGCTGGTCACAACATGATGTTTATGTCGACCTACTCCATTTCCCTTGGAAGCGAAAAGACACTTATTCATGGGTGGTCTCAAATAATGAAGGCACGCCCATCTTGGAGAATAGGACAGAAGGTTATGCTCATGCTTTTCCATGGCTCTAAAGTAAATATCCTGTTTATTGACCACATTTCGAGATGATGCCACTTTCAGAAAGTTGTGGATGCACAGGGTGCCGCCTGGGCCTTGTCCTGGGGCTTGGTGGCCTCACCCTGGTTAACTATTGTTGGGGAACGTAGCATGCAATTTCAAAAACATTCCTACGCTCACGCAAGATCTATCTAGGAGATGCATAGCAACGAGAGGGGAGAGTGTGTCCACCTACCATCGTAGACTGAAAGCGGAAGCGTTTGACAACGCGGTTGGTGTAGTCGAACTTGTTCTCGTTCCGACCGTCACCTCTGAGTTTTGCACATGTTTAGCTCGATGACGTCCCTCGAACTCTTGATCCAGCAAAGTGTCGAGGGAGAGTTTCGTCAGCACGAGGCGTGGTGACGGTGATGGTGAAGTGATCCGCACAGGGCTTTGCCTAGGCACTACGACAATATGACCAGAGGCGTAAACTGTGGAGGGGGGCCCCGCACACGGCTAGGAATCAATGTTGTGTGTTCTAGAGGTGCCCCCCACATATATATAGGTGGGAGAGGGAGAGGGGCAGAAAGGGGCGCCCCAAGTAGGATTAATCCTACTTGGGCGCCTCCTACAAGTCGGCCTCCCCCCCCTTCCATAAGTGTCGGAGGGGGAAGGAAAGAGAGGGGGGAGGGGAAGGAAAGGGGGGGCGAATCCTCCCCTTTCCTTCTCCCTTTCCTCCTTTCCTTTCCCCCTTATTTCGGCCTATAGGGGGAGCACCAGCCCCTTAGGGGCTGGTCTGTCCCTCTCTTGGCCCATTAGGCCCATATAGTTTGCTGGGGGTTGCCCGGAACCCCTTCCGGTTACCCGATACGTACGCGGTACCCCCGGAACACTTCCGGTGTCGAAATACTATCGTACTATATATGAATCTTTACCTCTCAACCATTTCAAGACTCCTCGTCGTGTCTGTGATCTCATCCAAGACTCTGAACAACATTCGGTCACCAAATCACACAACTCATATAATACAAAATCGTCATCGAACGTTAAGCGTGCGGACCCTACGGGTTCGAGAACTATGTAGACATGATCGAGACACCTCTCCGGTCAATAACCAACAACGGAACCTGGATGCTCATATTGGTTCCTTCATATTCTACGAAGATCTTTAACGGTCAAACCGTAATGACAACATATATTATTCCCTTTGTCATTCGGTATGTTACTTATCCGAGATTCGATCGCCGGTATCTTCATACCTAGTTCAATGTCGTTACCGGCAAGTCTCTTTACTCGTTCCGTAATGCATCATCCCGCAACTACTTCATTAGTCACATTGCTTGCAAGGCTTATTATGATGTGCATTACCGAGAGGGCCCAGAGATACCTCTCCGATACTCGGAGTGACAAATCCTAATCTCAATCTATGCCAACCCAACAAACACCTTCGGAGATACCTGTAGAGCATCTTTATAATCACCCAGTTACGTTGTGATGTTTTATAGCACACAAAGTGTTCCTCCGGTATTTGGGAGTTGCATAATCTCATAGTGAGAGGAATATGTATAAGTCATGAAGAAAGCAATAGCAATAAAACTGAACGATCAATATGCTAAGCTAACGGATGTGTCTTGTCCATCACATCATTCTCCTAATGATGTGATCCCGTTCATCAAATGACAACACATGTGTATGGTTAGGAAACTTTACCATCTTTGATTAACGAGCTAGTCTAGTGGAGGCTTACTAGGGACATGGTGTTTTGTCTATATATCCACACATGTATCAAGTTTCCGGTTAATACAATTCTAGCATGAATAATAAACATTTATCATGATATAAGGTGTCGGTGTACAAAAGAGGGGGCGCACTTTTGTACCCCTTTACCTATGCACGGACAGTCGGAGCCGCGTCCACGGCCGTACCAAGCAGAGCGGAGGAGGTGAACCAAGGTAAAACCAAAGCTCAAGACGGCCAGAGCAACGCCAAGATCAAGACCGCAAAGAAGCAAAGAGGCGAAGCAGGTTCCCCCGACAAGATCCTTGCCGGGGGCAGCCTCAGCGGCCCCGGCAAGACCCTTGCCGGGGCGGCTCGCCCACACCAGCGGAGTGAGCCACCCTCGAGCCCACGGGTTCCAACTCAGCCAACCACGTTGGAACTAGGGCTCGGGAGGCACCTCCATGGTGGCATGCAGATCTTTGTCAAGACCAAGGAATGTTCAAGATCAGATGAGGATTAAAAGACAACAGCCCTCGGCAAGATCCTTGCCGAGGAAGGCCACAAGACCCCCGGCAAGATCCTTGTCGGGGACGACAGCGCGCCACAGCAAGACCCTTGCCGGGCCACCCGGCAAGGCCCTCACCGAGGACGCCAGTAGGGCCACTGCCAGACCTGCACCAACCAAGTCTCCGCCGTCGTTCGCATGCAGCAGCTAGCTCAACCAACTGAGCAGGCACCTGCGTGGCAACATGCAGCTCCCAGGCCAACTCATCAAGCGCCTGCGTGGCGGCATGCAGATCTTCGTGAAGGCTCCACCACCGCGCACCCTCAGCTGCTTGCCTACATGGCGCCACACGCATCGCTGGCCAGGGCACGTGTCGAAGCGAGGAGGAGCAGCGACGGACGGGACGGGCCTCGCCCCCGTCCCCTATAAAGCTAGGGGACACCTCAGCGGCGCATTAAATGCGTCTTGTCCTGTAATATGAGCGATAAGCTCGCAATACTGTACGCCTTTCCACCTCCTGTATGCCACTGTGGTAGCCCCTTCGACTATAAAAGGAGGCCCATGGCATACTGGAGAAGGATTCGGCTCTTTGGAACCACGCACCCACCATAGCTAGTTCAAGAGCTCAAGAACTCTCTGAAATACATCCACCAAAGCAGGACTAGGGTTTTACGCATCCTCGTGGCCCGAACCTGGGTAAATGATCCTTGTGCTGATTACTAATCCTGCTCTTCTCACAACCCTGCGCCCCGGCAACCGTAGTAGGGATTCTTGTGATCCCATAGGTGTCATTCCACACAGACATCTTTGGCGCGCCAGGTAGGGGGCGCAATTGTCAGAATCTGGTCTAGTAGTTAGCCTAGCGTTTCTTCATCGCCATGGATCCCAAGAAGACGGACACGGCAATCGGCTCGTTGGGAGCCGAACGTCCCGTGCCAGTGGGGATGAGCAGCGGGCCGGTCGTGGACAGGACCCGGGCCGCGGTCCGCGAGCACCAGCATCGCCCTTGCAGTCAGAGCCTGGCAAGCAGCGTCGTCCGCGCGCCAGACGACCGGCCGCACGTCGCCAGATCGAAAGACGGAGCTGGGCCCCCCGCAGGCGGCGCGGGGCCCTCCAGGAGTGTCGTTGTGCCACCCCCGGGCGGTGCAGCAACCTCCAGGACGCCCACGTCGGCGCCCACGGCGCGCTCTTCCCAGGGTGCGCGCAACGAGCAGCGTCACCGCACTGAAGACCCCGGACACCGCAGTGGGAAGAGCCATGTGCATCGTCTGCGGGACGAAGGAGTTCAGCATGCCCACCGAAGTGCTGGTGAAAATGGCGCGCGGCCGCTGGGTCATGATAGAGCTCCTTCTAACATGGTTAGAAGTCGAAGCGTGCCACAGTCCACGCAGCTGTCGCCGCCACCCACGCCAGCAGAAGCTTTGGCGCGCACGCAGCTGCTCCTCGACTTCCCTCCTGCTGCGGAGAAGCTCGACGAGTGGAGGGCCACCATCCGGAGCCTCATCGCCGTCGCCAACAAAGATGATCCGCGGCCGGCGGGACCCTCGGGCTGGCACCCCACCAAGCCACCACATGCCAGCGCTGGGAGGACCGGGGGTGCTGCGGTTACGGTGCACTCTCCCCCTCGCCAGCCGCCGCAGGCGTCGGCCCGTCATGACGACGCTTGTGATAACATCTCCGTAGCGTCGTCCGACCCGTGCACCCGCCGCGACCAGCGCCAAGCTTTTCGAGAACGAGCTCACGAAGATGCTCGAACCACTATCGAGCGCCGGCGTGAAACACGCCACCAGTCGGACAAGCGGGCGGGACCCGCTATGGACCACCCAGCGCCGGGGGGCTCCGGCGGCCTACCTTACGAGGTGGGCTGCCTAGCCTTTACCCGTGAGCTGCGGCAGTTCCAGTGGCCGTCCCACCGCACGTTCAAGCCCGACGTCGGCGAGAAGTATACTGGGAAGACCCATCCATCCGAGTTCCTCAGCATCTACACCATCGCGATGCAGGCTGCCAGAGCTCGCGACGACAAGGTGCTTGCCAATTACTTCCCGTTGGCACTGAAGCCCAATGTTATGTCTTGGTTGATGCACTTGCCGGCGGATTCCATTTCTTCTTGGTCAGATATGTGCCATGAGTTCGTTGGCGTCTTCACTAGGGGCCACCAAGCTCATGGCCAGGCCAGTGATCTGCATATCATTCCCCAGAAGGAAGGGGAAACCCTGCACAAGTACATCCAGAGATTCAGCCGAGTGCATTACAACATCCCCGACGTTCATCCCGCCGCTGTGATCAGCGCGTTCCATTAGAACATGCGCAACCGCAAGATGCGTGAAGAGCTGGCGATGACCAAGGTTAAGGATGTGGCCGAACTCTACGTCCTGGCCGACAGGTGCGCCCGGGCTGAAGAGGGAAGGAAGTACCCCGGCGAGGACGCCGGCACAGAAACCGACTCTACTAATGAAGACACCGCCGCCCCAACGAAGAAGGGTCGGCGTCGCAACAGGAAACGCAAGGGCAAGGCCGTGCTTGCCGTTGAAGGGTCTGACGACACCGGCGCTGCCAAGAAGGTCAAGGCAGACGACCCTGGCAAGGAGATTGCCGGGTGCGTCGCCTGCCGGGCCTTAGCAGCTACCAACAACCCAGGGGGCTCCAGCAAGCAGTACTGCAAGATCCACCGCACCAAAGGCCACAACCTCCAGAACTGCCGGCAAATCGAGCTGCTTGCTGAAAAGCAAAAGGCTGAGTATGAGAGGCGGGACAAGGAGAAGGGCCAGGACGGAGCCGAGGGATCTGGCAAGAAGCGTGGCGGCCAAGGAGGTCGCCGCGACAAGGACAACCAGCAAGAGAGGCCCGCCCGGGGCCATGACAAGAAGCAAGAAGACGATGATCATGACGAGGACGATGAGTCCGGTGAGCAAGAGTTCCAGAAGGCTAGAGAGGCCATGTGCGTCGAAGGTGGCACCTTGCTGCAAACTTCTCACCGCTAGCTCAAGCAGTGGGCACGAGAGGTTACAGCAGCGGAGCCGTCGTTCGACGCACAGAAGCCGGTGAAGTGGTCCAGCACGCCCCTCATCTTTGACGCCGAGGACCACCCTGACCGCTGATGTCTACTACACAACCTTCTTCTTGTAGACGTTGTTGGGTCTCCAAGTGCAGAGGTTTGTAGGACAGTAGCAAATTTCCCTCAAGTGGATGACCTAAGGTTTATCAATCCGTGGGAGGCGTAGGATGAAGATGGTCTCTCTCAAACAACCCTGCAACCAAATAACAAAGAGTCTCTTGTGTCCCCAACACACCCAATACAATGGTAAATTGTATAGGTGCACTAGTTCGGCGAAGAGATGGTGATACAAGTGCAATATGGATGGTAGATATAGGTTTTTGTAATCTGAAAATATAAAAACAGCAAGGTAACTAATGATAAAAGTAGCGTAAACGGTATTGCAATGCTAGGAAACAAGACCTAGGGTTCATACTTTCACTAGTGCAAGTTCTCTCAACAATAATAACATAATTGGATCATATAACTAACCCTCAAAATGCAACAATGAGTCACTCCAAAGTCACTAATAGCGGAGAACAAACGAAGAGATTATGGTAGGGTACGAAACCACCTCAAAGTTATTCTTTCAGATCGATCTATTCAAGAGTTCGTACTAGAATAACACCTTAAGACACAAATCAACCAAAACCCTAATCTCACCTAGATACTCCAATGTCACCTCAAGTATCCGTGGGTATGATTATACGATATGCATCACACAATCTCAGATTCATCTATTCAACCAACACATAGAACCTCAAAGAGTGCCCCAAAGTTTCTACCGGAGAATCAAGACGAAAACGTGTGCCAACCCCTATGCATAGGTTCATGGGCGGAACCCGCAAGTTGATCACCAAAACATACATCAAGTTGATCAATAGAATACCCCATTGTCACCACGGGTATCCCACGCAAGACATACATCAAGTGTTCTCAAATCATTAAAAGACTCAATCCGATAAGATAACTTCAAAGGGGAAACCCAATCCATTACAAGAGAGTAGAGGGGGGAAAACATCATAAGATCCAACTATAATAGCAAAGCTCGCGATACATCAAGATCGTGCCAAATCAAGAACACGAGAGAGAGAGAGAGATCAAACACATAGCTACTGGTACATACCCTCAGCCCCGAGGGTGAACTACTCCCTCCTCGTCATGGAGAGCGCCGGGATGATGAAGATGGCCACCGGCGAGGGATCCCCCCTCCGGCAGGGTGCCGGAACAGGGTCCCGATTGGTTTTTGGTGGCTACAGAGGCTTGCGGCGGTGGAACTCCCGATCTAGGTTATTTTCTGGAGGTTTCAGTATTTATAGGAATTTTTGGCGTTGGTCTCACGTCAGGGGGGTATCCGGGTTGTCCACGAGGCAGGGGCCGATGCCCAGGGGGTGGGCGCGCCCCCCACCCTCGTGGGCAGCCCGGGACTCTCCTGGCCCAACTCTTTTTCTCCGGGGTCTTCTTTTGGTTCATAAAAAATCTTCAAAAATTGGCACATCCATTGGACTCCGTTCGGTATTCCTTTTCTGTAAAACTCAAAAACAAAGAAAAAACAGAAACTGGCACTGGGCTCTAGGTTAATAGGTTAGTCCCAAAAATCATATAAAATAGCATATAAATGCATGTAAAACATCCTAGATGGATAATATAATAGCATGAATACTTCATAAATTATAGATACGTTGGAGACGTATCAGCATCCCCAAGCTTAATTCCTGCTCGTCCTCGAGTAGGTAAATGATAAAAGAAATAATTTATGAAGTGTGAATGCTAGCAGGTGCACAAGTTTGATCAATGATAATTTCAATCACCTTTTCTAGCATCATCATATGTCATAACGGTAGCTCAACTCATAGAACTTTTCATGATCAAGTAACAAACTATTCACATGTTAAAGTATAGATCATAAACTTTCTTGAAAACTAACAAACTATGTTCTCAGTCATCAAACAATTGCAATTCATCTTATTTGCAGGAAGGGTCTATGTAAGAGCTTTGATTTAGCAAATCCCACATACTCAACCATCATGTAGTCTTCCATGATTGCTACCACTCAAAGCATATTTTTAGAACAAATAGTATTCATCGAACACAGAGAAAGATAGGGGCTTAATGTTTCGCCTCCCAAACTTTTACCTCAAGGGTAATGTCAACAATAATAATTCATGCTCAAATATATTTGAATGGCCATATATGCTTAGATCTTTCCATCACATGATGCTTGCCAACTAAAGAGTGGGTTGGAATGAGAAGGAATACTACTGACTCTTGCATAAAAGTAAAAGATAGGACCTTCGCAGAGGGAAGCAGGGATTTGCAGAGGTGCCAGAGCTCAAAGCAAAAAAACAGAGATGAAAATAATTTTGAGAGGTATGCTTTCATTGTCAACATAACGACCCAGAGTTCCAATATATTCCATACTAGACACATTATAGGCAGTTCCCAAATAGAAAGGTAAAGATTTTACTCCCCCTCCACCAACAATCACACTCCACGGCTTGTCCGAAACAACGGGTGCCGTCCAACTATCAACAAACCTGGGGGAGTTTTGTTTAAATTATTTGCGAATTTGTTTTTGATCTTTTGATCATAGGACTGGGCATCCCAGTTACCAGCCATTTTCTCGTGAATGATGAGCGGAGTCCACTCATCGTGAGAATAACCCACCTAGCATGGAAGATACTGCTAGCCCCTAGTCGCTACATGAGCTATTCGGGCATACAAAACAGATTATTATTTGAAGGTTTAGAGTTTGGCACATGCAAATTTACTTGGAACGACAGGTAAATACCGCAAAAAGGTAGATATGGTGGACACTCATGGAATAAACTTGGCTCAAGGAATTTGGATGCACAAGCAGTATTCCCGCTTAGTACAGATATTTTGGCTAGCAAAGGATTCTAAATAGCAAGCACCACATGTTAGAGGATCCATAACAATATAACTTCTATACAAATATACCCAAGCATAACTCATTATGTTGTCTTCCTTGTCCAATTTCAACTAATTTGCTCAGGTTTGAAAATAATTAATGGGGCTCACAATCATAGAAGATGTCCAATATAGTATATTTATATGTGAAATCTCTCTTCCTTCAATATTCTTTCATGAATTGTTCAAGTGACCAATACAATGTTTGCTAACCTTCAATAAATTTACCACCTCTACTTATTATATGTAAAGGCATTACTCCCCATGGGAAAGGCATATGAAACATATATAATTTCAGATTTATGTCATTCAAATCATTCAACCATTTACTCATAGGATATAAGTGAAGCACACGAGTAAATGACAAACTACTCCAAAAAGATATAAGTGAAGATCAATGAGTAGTTAAATAATTATGTAGCCATGTGAAGACTCTCTCTCATTTAAGAATTTCAGAACTTGATACTTTATTCAAACAGCAAGCAAAGCTAAAGAAAATAAAATGACGCTCCAAGCAAAACACATATCATGTGGTGAATAAAAATATAGCTCCAAGTAAAGTTACCGATGAACGAAGACGAAAGAGGGGATGCCTTCCGGGGCATCCCCAAGCTTAGGCTCTTGGTTATCCTTGAATATTACCTTGGGGTGCCTTGGGCATCCCCAAGCTTAGGCTCTTGCCACTCCTTATTCCGTAGTCCATCGAATCTTTACCCAAAACTAGAAAACTTCACAACACAAAACTTAACAGAAAATCTCGTGAGCTCCGTTAGCGAAAGAAAACAAAACACCACTTCAAGGTACTGTAATGAACTAATTATTTATTTATATTGGTGTTAAATCTACTGTATTCCAACTTCTCTATGGTTTATAAACTATTTTACTAGCCATAGAGTCATCAAAATAAGCAAACAACACGTGAAAAACAGAATCTGTCAAAAACAGAACAGTCTGTAGTAATCTGTAACTAACGAAAACTTCTGGAACTCAGAAAATTCTACCAAAATAGGAAGACCTAGATAATTTTATTATTGAACTTCTTCAATTGGAATCAATATTTTATCACGTTCTGGTGATTTTTAACAATTGTTTTCGTGAACAGAAAGTTTCTGGAATTTTCAGCAAGATCAAATAACTATCATCCAAGAAGATCCTATAGGTTTAACTTGGCACAAACACTAATTGAAACATAAAACCACATTTAAACAGAAGCTAGATGGATTATTTATTCCTAAACAGAACCAAAAAGCAAGAAACGTAAATAAAATTGGGTTCCCTCCCAACAAGCGCTAACGTTTAACGCCCCTAGCTAGGCATGATGATTTCAATGATGCTCACATAAGAGATAAGAATTGAAACATAAAGAGAGCATCATCAAACAAATGGCAAGCACTTTTAAGTCTAACCCACTTCCTATGCATAGGGATTTTGTGATCAAAAAACTTATGGGAACAAGAATCAACTTGCATAGGAAGGCAAAACAAGCATAACTTCAAAACCTTAAGCACATAGAGAGGAAACTTGATATTATTGCAATTCCTACAAGCATATATTCCTCCCTCATAATAATTTTCAGTAGCATCATGAATGAATTCAACAATATAACCAGCACCTAAAGCATTCTTTTCATGATCTACTTGCATAAAAAATTTACTACTCTCCACATAAGCAAAATTCTTCTCATTCAGAATAGTGGGAGTATCATAAGAGACTTGAATACTATAAATTGTTTCCATATTAAAAGAGTAATGTTCGGAAAAAGGGTACTCATAATCATGACAAGTTTTATAAATATAATCATCACTACTTTTTATAGCATAAGTTTCATCACAATAATCATCATAAGTAGCAACTTTGTTCTCATCATAATCAGTTGAAACCTCTTCCGAAATAGTGGATACATCACTAAATAAAGTCATGACCTCTCCAAATCCACTTCCATAAATATTATAAGATTCAACATCCTCCAAAATAGTGGGATCATTAATTCCTAAAGTTGACACTCTTCCAAACCCACTTTCATCAATATAATCATCATAAATAGGAGGCATGCTATCATCATTATAAATTTGCATATCAAAACTTGGGAGACTAAAAATATCATCTTCATTAAACGTAGCCTCCCCAAGCTTGGGACAAACATTAATTGCAGCAAATATATTCTCAAAAACATCATCTTCATCAAACATAGAATCCCCAAGCTTGGGCCTTTTCATATCATAAGCATAATCACTCTCATCATTAATAGTATGGATAACACCAATAGTATATCTATTATCATATTCTTCCAAGCAAGTGCCAACAAGATTTTCAAGATCATAAGAAGTATCATTATCTTCCCAATCATAATCATCACAACAAGCAATAGGCATAACGAGATCATCATCAAGTGCATCATCTTCCACAATTACTTTTGATTCATTTTCATGAGGCACAACAATAATAGGAGCAACATTATTTGGGAGAGATATCTTTTTACCTCTCTTCCTTTTCCTTTTCTTCTTCTTTACCACATCATGTGTGGGTTCAATCCTCTTTTTGAAGCTCCTTATTAATGAAATTGGTTGAATAGAAGGCTCCTCCTCGTTACCTGATTCATCATAAGAAATAATAGGAGAATATTGGGAAGTATCGTCCCTTTCATTAGTATTCTCTTCATCTTCTATTTGTTTTCTTTTCTTTATGTAATTGGCAATATAAGGATTTTCAATGCAATTCACCGCACAATACATATAAATTTCCTCTAGATCAAAACCAAGAAGTTTGTCACGGGCAAATACTGGAAGATAGTTAGTTATACGTTTCATTTCTTCATAACCCATAAGCAAACTAAGTTCATTATGATGTGCAAGGGAAATCAAGTCATCACAATTTTTGGAAACGATTAGATCATGAAACAATTTGCATCGGATAGTTAAATGACCACGTTCATTGCAAAGTTCACAAGTACGGCCAAGAAAAATTAAATTTTGAGCACAAACATCTAGTCTTTCTTGCAACAATTTAGTTTCTAAATGCTTATGCCTCTTGCAATATCTATCTTCCCTATTTGGTGTGTACTTGCAAACCCAATGCACTCCACAAAAATTGACATGTTTATAGGAGACATTTTCATCATAACTAGTGCAATCATCATTAGTACAATGGATATTCAAAGAGTTCATACTAACAACATTGCAATCATGCTCATCATTCAAAGATTTAGTGCCAAACATTTTGTAGACTTCTTCTTCTAACACTTTGGCACAATTTTCCTTCCCATCATACTCACGAAAGACATTAAAAAGATGAAGCATATGAGGTAGACTCAATTCCATTTTTTTGTAATTTTCTTTTATAAACGAAACTAGTGCTAAAACAAGAAACAAAAAAGATTCGATTGCAAGATCAAAAGATATACCTTCAGGCACTCACCTCCCCGGCAACGGCGCCAGAAAAGAGCTTGATGTCTACTACACAACCTTCTTCTTGTAGACATTGTTGGGCCTCCAAGTGCAGAGGTTTGTAGGACAGTAGCAAATTTCCCTCAAGTGGATGACCTAAGGTTTATCAATCCGTGGGAGGCGTAGGATGAAGATGGTCTCTCTCAAACAACCCTGCAACCAAATAACAAAGAGTCTCTTGTGTCCCCAACACACCCAATACAATGGTAAATTGTATAGGTGCACTAGTTTGGCGAAGAGATGGTGATACAAGTGCAATATGGATGGTAGATATAGGTTTTTGTAATCTGAAAATATAAAAACAACAAGGTAACTAATGATAAAAGTGAGCGTAAATGGTATTGCAATACTAGGAAACAAGGCCTAGGGTTCATACTTTCACTAGTGCAAGTTCTCTCAACAATAATAACATAATTGGATCATATCACTATCCCTCAACATGCAACAATGAGTCACTCCAAAGTCACTAATAGCAGAGAACAAACAAAGAGATTATGGTAGGGTACGAAACCACCTCAAAGTTATTCTTTCGGATCGATCTATTCAAGAGTTCGTAGTAGAATAACACCTTAAGACACAAATCAACCAAAACCCTAATGTCACCTAGATACTCTAATGTCACCTCAAGTATCCGTGGGTATGATTATACGATATGCATCACACAATCTCAGATTCATCTATTCAACCAACACATAGAACCTCAAAGAGTGCCCCAAAGTTTCTACCGGAGAATCAAGACGAAAATGTGTGCCAACCCCTATGCATAGGTTCATGGGCAGAACCCGCAAGTTGATCACCAAAACATACATCAAGTGGATCAATAGAATACCCCATTGTCACCACGGGTATCCCACGCAAGACATACATCAAGTGTTCTCAAATCATTAAAAGACTCAATCCGATAAGATAACTTCAAAGGGGAAACTCAATCCATTACAAGAGAGTAGAGGGGGGAAAACATCATAAGATCCAACTATAATAGCAAAGCTCGCGATACATCAAGATCGTGCCAAATCAAGAACACGAGAGAGAGAGAGAGATCAAACACATAGCTACTTGTACATACCCTCGGCCCCGAGGGTGAACTACTCCCTCGTCATCATGGAGAGCGCCGGGATGATGAAGATGGCCACCGGCGAGGGATCCCCCCTCCGGCAGGGTGCCGGAACAGGGTCCCGATTGGTTTTTGGTGGCTACAGAGGCTTGCGGCGGCGGAACTCCCGATCTAGGTTATTTTCTGGAGGTTTTAGTATTTATAGGAATTTTTGGCGTTGGTCTCACGTCAGGGGGGTCTCCGGGTTGTCCACGAGGCAGGGGCCCACGCCCAGGGGGGTGGGCGTGCCCCCCACCCTCGTGGGCAGCCCGGGACTCTCCTGGCCCAACTCTTTTGCTCCGGGGTCTTCTTTTGGTTCATAAAAAATCGTCAAAAATTGGCACGTCCATTGGACTCCGTTTGGTATTCCTTTTCTGTAAAACTCAAAAACAAGGAAAAAACAGAAACTGGCACTGGGCTCTAGGTTAATAGGTTAGTCCCAAAAATCATATAAAATAGCATATAAATGCATATAAAACATCCTAGATGGATAATATAATAGCATGAATACTTCATAAATTATAGATACGTTGGAGACGTATCAACCCCACAACTGCGGTCGGGTGTTTGCCGTTGTTGGTCTCCCTAACGATACGCAACCCCAAGGTGAACAAGATGTTGGTCGACGGCGGGGCCGACCTGAACTTGATCTCGCCCGTCGTGATCAAAAGGCTGCAAATCCTGATGGCGACCTCGAGGAAACGGGCACGTTTCAAGGGGTCAATCCGGGGAGGAGCCAGCCAAAGGGGAAGGTCACGCTGCCCGTGACGTTTGGTGGGGAGTTGAACCACAGGACAGAGAGGATCGTCTTCGACGTGGCCGAGATCCCCTTGCCCTACAACGGGATCCTCGGCCGCCCAGCACTAGTCAAGTTCATGGCAGCGTTGCACTATGCCTACAACATGCTAATGATGCCCGGGCCGTTGATTATCATCTCCGTCCCCTCCGATAAGAAGGACACACTGATTTGCGCCGACCAACTCTACCGGGAAGTAGTTGCAGCAGCTGCCGCCAAGGCACTTGCTCCTGCCGCTAAAGCCCCGGGAGGGAAGAAGGAGCCCGGCAAGACCTCTCGCACCCACTCCGGCAAGCGCACCTCCTCGGAGTGTTGTGCTACCGTCGAGGACGTGCCAGAGAGCTCTACCGGCAAGAGCAAGAAATCCAGAGCTGAGCCACCGCAGACCAAGAAGGTATCCGCCAGGGAGGATGGCACAGGAGGGGTTTTCACCATAGGCTCCACCCTCGACAGCAAATAGGAAGGCGCGCTCGTCACCTTCCTGCGAGCCAATGTCGACGTGTTTGCGTGGCAAGCATCCGACATCCCCGGTGTTCCCAGGGAGGTGATTGAGCACCACCTAGCTGTCTGTCCTCATGCGCGGCCCGTCAAGCAGAAGGTCATAAAGCAGGCTCTGGAGAGGCAGAAGTTCATCATAGAGGAGATCAGGAAGTTAGAAGCAGCGGTTTTGGTGAGAGGAGTGCTCCATCCGACGTGGTTGGCCAATCCGGTAGTGGTGCGCAAGGCAAATGGGAAGTGGAGGTTGTGTATTGACTACACAGACATCAATAAGGCTTGTCCTAAGGACCCCTTCCCATTGCCGCGCATCGACCAGATTGTCGACTCCATGGCCGGGTGTGATCTGCTGTCATTCCTCGACGCCTACTCAGGCTACCACCAAATCTTTATGACGAGAGAAGATGAAGAGAAGACAGCATTCATCACCCCATGTGGTACATATTGCTTTTTACGGATGCCTTTCGGGTTGAAGAGTGCTGGCTCGACGTTTGCAAGGGCAGTCCAAATTGGTTTTGAACCCCAGCTCCATAGAAATATGGAGGCATACATGGATGACATAGTGGTCAAAACCAAGGACGGGGCAACCCTTGTGCAAGATCTGAAAGAGACGTTTGCCAACCTGCGCAAGTTCAACCTTAAGCTGAATCCTGAGAAGTGTGTCTTCGGCGTTCCGTCCGGCAAGCTTCTCGGATTCTTTGTGTCGCAGCACGGGATCGAGGCAAACCCAGACAAAATCAAGGCTAATGAACAGATTGAGGCGCCCAAGCGGATCAAGGATGTGCGTCGGCTCACCGGCTGCGTCGCCGCCATGAGCCGATTCATCTCCAAGTCCGCCGAGCGCCCTTTCCTTCTTCAAAATCTTGAAGTAGGCCGGTCCGATGGAGTGGACCCCTGAAGCCGAGGCGGCATTGCCGGATCTGAAGAAATACCTTTCCTCCACGCCAATACTGGTTGCGCCTAAGCCACAAGAACCGTTGCTGCTGTACCTAGCGGCAACGAATCAAGTGGTCAGCGCTGCACTGGTGGCACAGAGGGAGGTCGACGAGGAGGCAGTGGCGACAGCAGAACCAGCGGACGGCGAGCCAAAGATTCCCCCGGCAGGACCTGGTGCCGGCAAGGCAAGGCCCCCGGCAGAGTCCGACGCCGTCGGGGCAACACCCGCACAGTCAAGCGAAGTGGTGCAGAAGAAGAAGATGATGCAGCACCCGGTTTACTTTGTCAGCTCCCTCTTGCAGGGGGCTAGGTCGAGGTACTCCGGTGTGCAGAAATTGCTCTTCGGCCTCCTTATGGCCTCGAGGAACCTGCATCATTACTTCCAAGCCCACGAGATCACTATAGTCACCCGCCTCCCGCTACAACGGATACTGCACAACTCAGATGCGACCGGAATGATTGTGGAATGGGCCTTGGAGTTGTCAAGCTTTGGGATGAAGTTTTAAAGTACTTCAACAATCCAGAGTAGAATCTTGGCAGAGTTCATTGCAGAATGGACCTCAACACCTAACGAAGAAATCCAAGAGACCGCTCTCCCCGGCAAGGAAGCAGACCGCGACTGGATCATGTAGTTTGATGGGGCTTTCTCGCTGCAAGGCGCCGGTGCCGGTGTGCTGTTTGTCGCACCCACAGGAGAGCACCTCAAGTACGTGATCCAGATGCACTTTCCCAGGGAGATGTCCACAAACAACACTGTTGAGTACGAGGGGCTGCTTGCCGGTCTCAGGATCGCGGCGGACCTCGGGGTGAAGAAGCTCATCGTCAGAGGTGACTCGCAGCTTGTCGTTAGACAAGACAACAAGGATTACCAGAGCCAATTGATGGAGGCCTATGTAGATGAAGTGAGGAAGCTGGAGGAGCGCTTTGACGGTATCCAAGTGGAGCACGTTCCCCGAGTGGAGAACGACATCGCCGATTACCTGTCGAAGCATGCTGCATTCAAGCTACCTGTGGAACCAGGTACCTTTTTGCTCCGGTTAACTCAGCCATCCGTCGAACCATCAACAGGGTGGAACAAGCGAAGGAAATCAGGTCCCGGCAAGTACTTTCCTACCGAGCCCCCTGGGGCTGCCGGCAAGGATGCTGCCGTGGACGCTGAGCCTGCCAAAGAGCAACTGGCTCCGGCAGGGTGTTGAGCCCTCGCTGTAGAGACAGCCGCTCCCATGGCAGAGGAAATGCCTTTGGTCCTTGCCGTCGAGCCCCAGGCTCCGGCGTGGGCGCAGCATACTGTCTGATTCCTCCAAGCAGGGGAACTTCCTGAGGAGCAGGAAGAAGCGGAAAAAGTAGCCCGTCGGTCTGCCATGTACCAGTTCGTCGATGACGTCCTGTACAGGAGAAGGTTGAACGGTGTGAAATTGAAGTGCATCTCCCGGGAGGAAGGACAGGAGCTGTTGGCAAAGATACATGGAGGCATACGTGGCTCCCACATAGGGTCGAGGGCCCTTGCCGGGAAGGCGTTCCATCAAGGTTTCTTCTGGCCCACCGCCCTCCAGGGTGCGACGAAACTAGTAACCAAGTGTGAAGCGTGTCAGTTCCATTCAAAGAAGCTTCATCAACCGGCTCAAGCCCTTCAAACGATCCCTCTCTCCTAGCCATTCTCGGTCTGGGGGCTCGACATACTGGGCCCTTTCCCCCATGCTGTCGGGGGCTTTGAGTACTTGTACGATGCAATCGACAAGTTCACAAAGTGGCCAGAGGTGGAACCAGTGAGGAAGGTCATAGCCCAGTTTGCCGTCAAGTTCTTCAAAGGACTAGTCTGCCGTTTTGGTGTGCCAAGCAGAGTCATCACCGACAACGGCGCGCAGTTCACAAGCCACACCTTCATGCAGTACATTCAAGACCTCGGCAGCAAGGTCTGTTTTGCTTCCGTGCCACACCCCCGGAGCAACGGCCAAGCAGAGAGGGCGAACGCTGAAGTGTTGCGAGGCCTGAGAACGAAGATCTTTGACAGGCTGCACAAGAGCGGAAGGCGCTGGATTGATGAGTTGCCGGTGGTTCTTTGGTCAATCAGGACGACGCCAAATCGAGCCACCGGTCAGACACCCTTTGCCCTAGTATACGGGGCGGAGGCAGTTCTCCCCACAGAACTCATATACGGGTCACCTCGAGTGCTCGCTTATGATGAGATTGAGCAAGAGCAGTTGCGGCAAGATGACGCGATGCTCCTTGAGGAAGATATTCTTCGGGCGGCTGTGAGAGCAGCACGCTACCAGCAAGCCTTGCGCCGCTACCATAGCCGCAAGGTTCATGCCCGAAGCTTTGAGGAAGGCGACCTTGTTCTTCGGCGCGTTCAGTCGGCCAAGAATTCCAACAAGTTGACGCCGAAGTGGGAAGGCCCTTATCGGGTAATACGAGTCACCAGGCCCGGCGCAGTCCGCCTGGAGACCGAAGATGCCGTTCCAGTGAGCAACTCCTGGAACATTGAGCATCTTCGCAAGTTTTACCCATAAGGCGCGGCTTGCCGGGCCCCCCGACAAGCCACCTTTTGTACAAGCCTTGCCGGCAAGGCATGTAACCCTTTGTACAAAGCCAGGCACAGACCCTGAGCACAAATAAATGAAGCGCTGGCGCCCTAAGTTATAGCATGCATGCTAGGTCGAGTCTCTTCCTTGGTTACAGTTGATAGTGCCTAGCGGCGACTAACCCCTAGCCTAGAGGTCGAGTGCGCGTCTCTCTATTCTTTTCTATCCTCCTTTGGTTCGCAGGGCACATAAGCACTTCTGCTGAGCTACTTGGAAGAAAGAGAACGGACCGGTGTCCCGACCCCGGCAAACCAGAGTTGTCGGGGTTTGCAAGTACAAGGATCCAACCGCGGCGAGACAAGGTTTCCAGGGGCTGCAGATCCAGATAAGTCTTTCATCCTCCGTCATGCATTTCGGAACAGAACTGGGGCATGTGAAACCTCGTTTTATCTCCAAGCTACCGTGCTCCCCTTTTTCCTATACCTAAGGATTATATCTCCTATGTCCGGATTTGGTTGTAGCCGCGGCGGCAAGGAGATAGAACGAGGAGCCTAAGCCCACTTCATCCCTGCCTCCGCCAAGAGCGCGAGAATGGTCGAGTGAAGTGAGGGGGACCGCAAGGCCTGTTGCCGGGCGAAAAATGTTTATCTTAAATAATAAAAAGGATTTACTCCTTGTAGCGGGGTCTACCCGCGAACGAAAAACCCAGCAAACATCCCTTTTTCATTAAAAACATCCCATACAGGTACAGTTCATATGGAATGAAAAACATGAGCAAGGGGACTACAAGTTCTAAATTTAACGAAGGCCCGCAGCTTACAAACTAAAAAAGAGATAAGATGCTCGTAATCCCTTTCTTATCCCTCTCCTCAGGAGGCGGGTCAAGAAGGCTAAAGGGCAAAAGGGGCGCCTAGGTGAGCTACGAGCAGCAGAAAGCACCATGAGAACACCTCAGTGGCTACCCAAGGGTGGGCTGGTGATGACGGTGCCGGGAAAGGAGCTGGAAGACGAGGCGGCAGGACCGGCAATACGCGACGAAGGCGTCGGTGCCCGCGTATTCCGAGTTGAAGGCCTTGCCGCCCGCCCTCTTCCTCTTCCGCAGCCTCCCGACGCCAGCCGCTCAAGGAGACGGGCCCGAGAAGTTCAAGGAGCCAGCCCCTCCCCCGGCGAAACCCCGCCGGAGGAGCGGCCAGGTGCAGAAGCTGCTGCTGCCGCACCCGCCCAGGCGCGGGGCGTCCGACGCCTAGTCGGACTTGTCCCCGTCATCTGCCTCGCTGTCCTCCTCGTCACTATCGCTCGAGGAAGAGCTTCCATCGTCGGAGTATCCGTCGGAGGAGCTCTCCACGCAGCACTTCAGGCGAGTTCCAAACTCTCCGAAGACCTTGACGGAGAGCAGGCCGTCCTCCATTAATTTGAAGTAGAGGACGAGCCCCGCCGTCAGGCTGTGGATGCGAGCGAACGTCTTCCATCCACGGCGGACATACATGACCCGAGGAGCCGGGAAGTCAACGTCGACCCGCGTGCCCCCATTCCCACAGCCCCTCATGTGCAACCTGAGTGTCTGGGGCGGGTCACGCCCCATCACCCGAGCAAACGGGGCGGGTAGACGAAGACGACGACGCGGAGGCCGACACAGCCTAATGAAGAACTCGTAGGGCTGGTCTTCAACGTGGCCCTCCGTCGGGAAAGGCATCATTGGCGGGGGCGAGGCCGGCGCGCCGCCCCGTCCTCCTCTTCCCGAGCACCACGACCTCTACCGCGGCCGCGCCCACGGCCTCGCCCCCTCCCCCTTCCCCTCGTGGCTGGCTCCACCACCACGAGCTCAGGAGGAGGAGGGACGCGTTGTCGAGCGGCGACCCTCGCCACCACTGTCGAGGGACCGGGATTCCCCTTCTCCATGGCGGGTGAGAGGAAGAAGCAGAAGCAGGAGGAGATAGAAGATAGAAGAATGCGGGATGCCATCCCCCCTTCCCTCTCCTTATAAAGGCGCGGGGACGGGGCTCAGCCGCCCCGCTCGATGAATCCAGGCACCAGAGGCGCAGGGGATCGAGACCGACCCGCTGCCCCAACCAGCGACGGCCCGGTTTCCCGCCTCCACTGCTTTCCACCCCAGGCGCATGAAGGATGCGTGGCGAACGTGCAGAACCGAGGGGACGGGTGAAGCGACCTCTCCCCACCCCGTGATCGTGGGGTGTGGACGCCTTGAAGACCACAAACCGGCCCCATTCAGTAAATGAGCCGCGCCTCCACGCCTCCCTCTTTTTACGGGGAAGGCGCGAGCCGCCTCTTTACTGCGATGTGACGCATGCGTGCGGAAACCGCCCCATGCATGCCGCCCACGTCACGCGCACCCCTCCACATCGCGCATTCAACACAGGCCGTGGGAAGCGTGGCGCGCGAAAAGTTTTACCGCGGTAAAAACCGCCCCGCCTGCCCGCGCACCGTTTTGGGCCTGGCCCAACAACGTGTCGCGCTTATGTGTGGCCCAGGCCCGAGGGCTCCTGTCGGTGTACAAAAGAGGGGGCGCACTTTTGTACCCCTTTATCTATGCACGGACAGTCGGAGCCACGCCCACGACCGCACCAAGCAGAGCGGAGGAGGTGAAAACCAAGGTAAAACCAAAGCTCAAGACGGCCAGAGCAACGCCAAGATCAAGACCGCAAAGAAGCAGAGAGGCGAAGCAGGTTCCCCCGACAAGATCCTTGCCGGGGGCAGCCTTAGCGGCCCCAGCAAGACCCTTGGCGGGGCGGCTCGCCCACACCAGCGGAGTGAGCCACCCTCGAGCCCACGGGTTCCAACTCAGCCAACCACGTTGGAACTAGGGCTCGGGAGGCACCTCCATGGTGGCATGCAGATCTTTGTCAAGACCAAGGAATGTTCAAGATCAGATGAGGATTAAAAGACAACAGCCCTCGGCAAGATTCTTGCCGAGGAAGGCCACAAGACCCCCGGCAAGATCCTTGCCGGGGACGACACCGCGCCACGGCAAGACCCTTGCCGGGCCACCCGGCAAGGCCCTCACCGAGGACGCCAGCAGGGACACTCCCAGACCCGCACCAACCAAGTCTCCGCCGCCGTTCGCATGCAGCTGCCATCTCAACCAGCTGAGCAGGCACCTGCGTGGCAACATGCAGCTCCCAGGCCAACTCATCAAGCGCCTGCGTGGCGGCATGAAGATCTTCGTGAAGGCTCCACCACCGCGCCACCTCAGCTGCCTGCCTGCCTACATGGCGCCGCACGCATCGCTGGCCAGGGCGCGTGTCGAAGCGAGGATGAGCAACGACGGACGGGATGGGCCTCACCCCCATCTCCGATAAAGCTAGGGGACACCTCAGCGGCGCATTAAATGCATCTTGTCCTGTAATATGAGTGATAAGCTCGCAATACTGTACGCCTTTCCACCTCCTGTATGCCACTGTGGCAGCCCCTTTCGATTATAAAAGGAGGCCCATGGCATACTGGAGAAGGATTCGGCTCTTTGAAACCACGCACCCACCATAGCTAGTTCGAGAGCACAAGAACTCTCTGAAATACATCCACCAAAGCAGAACTAGGGTTTTACGCATCCTCGCGGCCCGAACCTGGGTAAACGATCCTTGTGCTGATTACTAATCCTGCTCTTCTCGCAACCGTAGTAGGGATTCTTGTGATCCCATAGGTGTCGTTCCACACCGACATAAGGAAATATAAAATAACACCTTTATTATTGCCTCTAAGGCATGTTTCCTTCAATCTCCCACTTGCACTAGAGTCAATAATCTAGTTCACATCCCCATGTGATTTAACACCAATAGTTCACATCGCCATGTGACCAACACCCAAAGGGTTTACTAGAGTTAATAATCTAGTTCACATCGCTATGTGATTAACACCCAAAGAGTACTAAGGTGTGATCATGTTTTGCTTGTGAGAGAGGTTTAGTAAATGGGTCTGCCACATTCAGATCCATGTGTATTTTGCAAATTTCTATGTCTACAATGCTCTGCACAGTGCTACTCTAGCTAATTGCTCCCACTTTCAATATGTATCCAGATTGAGACTTATAGTCACCCGGATCAATATCAAATCTTGCATCAACGTAACCCTTTATGATGAACTCTTTTTCACCTCCATAACCGAGAAACATTTCCTTAGTCCTCTAAGGATAATTTTGACCGATGTCTAGAGATCTACTCCTGGATCACTATTGTACCCCCTTGCCAAACTCATGGCAAGGTACAGAATAGGTCTGGTATACAGCATGGCATACTTTATAGAGCCTATGGCTGAGGCATAGGGAATGACTTTCATTCTCTCTCTATCTTCTGTCGGGGTCAGGTTTTGAGTCTTACTCAACTTCATACCTTACAACTCAGGCAAAAACTCCTTCTTGGACTGATCCATTTTGAACGCCTTCAAAGTCTTGTCAAGGTATGTACTCATCGAAAGTCTTATCAAGCGTCTTGATCTATCTCTATAGATCTTGATGCCCAATATGTAAGCAGCTTCACTGAGGTCTTTCTTTGAAAAACTCTTTCAAACACTCCTTTATGCTTTCCAGAAAATTCTACATCATTTTCGATCAATAATATGTCATTCACATATACTTATCAGAAAGGTTGTAGTGCTCCCACTCACTTTCTTGTAAATGCAGGCTTCACCGCAACTCTGTATAAAACTATATGCTTTGATCAACTCATCAAAGCGTATATTCCAACTCCGAGATGCTTGCACCAGTCCATGGATGGATCGCTGGAGCTTGCACACTTTGTTAGCACCTTTAGGATTGACAAAACCTTATGGTTGCATCATATACAACTCTTCTTTAATAAATCCATTAAGGAATACAGTTTTGACATCCGTTTGCCAGATTTCATAAAAATGCGGCAATTGCTAACATGATTCGGACAGACTTAAGCATTGATACGAGTGAGAAAATCTCATCGTAGTCAACACCTTGAATTTGTCAAAAACCTTTTGCGACAATTCCAGCTTTGTAGATAGTAACACTACCATCAGTGTCCGTCTTCCTCTTGAAGATCCATTTATTCTCAATGGCTTGTCGATCATCGGGCAAGTCCACCAAAGTCCACACTTTGTTCTTATATATGGATCCTATCTCAGATTTCATGGCCTCAAGCCATTTATCGGAATCTGGGCTCATCATAACTTCTTCATAGTTCATAGGTTCGTCATGGTCTAGTAACACGACTTCCAGAACAGGACTACTGTACCACTCTGGTGCGAAATATGCTCTGGTTGACCTACGAGGTTCGGTAGTAACTTGATCTGAAGTTCCATGATCATAATCATTAGCTTCCTCTCTAGTTGGTGTAGGCATCACAGGAACGGTTTTCTGTGATGAGCTACTTTCCAATTCGATAGAAGGTACAATTACCTCATCAACTTCTACTTTCCTCCTACTCACTTGTTTCGAGAGAAACTCCTTGCCTAGAAAGGATCCATTCTTAGCAACAAAGATCTTGCCTTTGGATGTGTGGTAGAAGGTGTACCCAATAGTTTCTTTTGGGTATCCTACGAAGACGTACTTCTCCAATTTTGGTTTGAGCTTATCAGGCTGAAGCTTTTTCACATAAGCATCACAACCCCAAACTTTAAGAAACAATAGCTTAGGTTTCTTGCCAAACCACAGTTCATACGGTGTCGTCTTAACAGATTTAGACGGTGCCCTATTTAACGTGAATGCAGCTGTCTCTAATGCATAACCCCAAAACGATAGTGATAAATCGGTAAGAAACATCATAGACCGTACCATATCTAATAAAGTGTGGTTACGAAGTTCGGACAGACCATTACGCTGTGGTGTTCCAGATGGCGTGAGTTGTGAAACTATTCCACATTGTTTTAAATGAAGGCCAAACTCGTAACTCAAATATTTGCTTTCGCGATCAGATCATAGAAGCTTTATTTTCTTGTTACGATGATTCTCCACCTCACTCTGAAATTCTTTGAACTTTTCAAATGTTTCAGACTTGTGTTTCATCAAGTAGATATACCCATATCTGATAGAATCATATGTGAAGGTCATAAAATAACGATACCCGCCGCGAGCTTCAACACTCATCGGACCGCATACATCGGTATGTATTATTTCCAATAAGTCATTAACTCGCTCCATTGTTCCGGAGAACGGAGTTTTATTCATCTTGCCCATGAGGCATGGTTTGCAAGTATCAAATGATTCATAATCAAGTGATTCCAAAAGCCCATCTGCATGGAGTTTCCTCATGTGCTTTACACCAATATGACCTAAATGGCAGTGCCACAAGTATGTTGCACTATCATTATCAACTTTGCATCTTTTGGCATCAATATTATGAATATGTGTATCACTACGATCGAGATTCAATAAACCATTTATATTGAGTGTATGACCATAGAAGGTTTTATTCATGTAAACAGAACAACAATTATCCATTGACTTAAATGAATAACCATATTGCAATAAACATGATCCAATCATATTCATGCTCAACGCAAACACCAAATAACATTTATTTTAGGTTCAACACTAATCCCGAAGGTAAAGGGAGTGTGCGATGGTGATCTTATCAACCTTGGAATCACTTCCAGCACACATCGTCACTTTGCCCTTAACTAGTATCTGTTCATTTTGCAACTCCTGTTTCGAGTTACAAATCTTAGCAACTGAACCGGTATCAAATACCCAGGGGCCACTATGAACACTAGTAAAGTACACATCAATAACATGTATATCAAATATACCTATGTTCTCTTTGCCATCCTTCTTATTCGCCAAGTTTTTGGGGCGGGTCCGCTTCTAGTGACCATTCCCTTTGAAGTAGAAGCACTCAGTTTCAGGCTAAGGTCCAGCTTTGGGCTTCTTCACGGGAGTGGTAACTTGCTTTCCATTCTTCTTGAAGTTCCCTTTCTTTCCCTTGCCCTTTTTTGTTGAAACTAGTGGTCTTGTTAACCGTCAACACTTGATGCTATTTCTTGATTTCTACCTTCGCCGATTTCAGCATCGCGAAGAGCTTGGGAATTGTTTTCGTCATCCATTGCATATTATAGTTCATCACGAAGTTCTAGTAATTTGGTGATAGTGACTAGAGAACTCTGTCAATCACTATCTTATCTGGAAGATTAACTCCCATTTGATTCAAGCGATTGTAGTACCCAGACATTCTGAGCACATGCTCACTCCCTGAGCTATTCTCCTCCATCTTGTAGGCAAAGTACTTGTTAGAGGTCTCATACCTCTCGACACGGGCATGAGTCTAAAATACCAATTTTAGCTCTTGGAACATCTCATATGCTCTGTGGCGTTCAAAACATTTTTGAAGTCCCGGTTCTAAGCCGTAAATCATGGTGCACTAAACTATCAAGTAGTCATCATACTGAGCTTGTCAAACGTTCATAACGTCTGCATCTGCTCCTGCAATAGGTCTGTCACCTAGCGGTGCATCAAGGACATAATTCTTCTGTGCATCAATGAGGATAATCCTCGGATCAGGGACCGAGTCCGCATCATTGCTACTACCATATTTCAACCTAGTTTTCTCTAGGAACATATCAAAAATAAAACAGGGGAGCTATACGCGAGCAATTGATCTACAACATAGATATGCAAAAACTATCAGGACTAAGTTCATGATAAAATAAGTTCAATTAATCATATTACTTAAGAACTCCCACTTAGATAGACATCCCTCGAGTCATCTAAATGATCACGTGATCCATATCAACTAAACCATGTCCGATCATCACGTGAGATGGAGTAGTTTTTAGTGGTGAACATCTCTATGTTGATCATATCTACTATATGATTCACGTTCGACCTTTCGGTCTCCAGTGTTCCGAGGCCATGTCTGTACATGCTAGGCTCGTCAAGTTTAACCCGAGTATTCCGCATGTGCAAAATTGTCTTGCACCCATTGTATGTGAATGTAGAGCTTATCACACCCGATCATCACGTGGTGTCTCAGCATGACGAACTGTCGCAACGGTGCATACTCAGGGAGAACACTTATACCTTGAAATTTAAGTAAGGGATCATCTTATAATGCTACCGCCGTACTAAGCAAAATTAGATGCATAAAAGATAAACATCACATGCAATCAAAATATGTGACATGATATGGCCATCATCATCTTGTACCTTTGATCTCCATCTCCAAAGCACCGTCATGATTTCCATCATCACCGGCTTGACACCTTGATCTCCATCGTAGCGTCGTTGTCATCTTGCCAACTGTTGCTTCTACAACTATCGCTAACGCATAGTGATAAAGTAAAGCAATTACATGGCGTTTGCATTTCATACAATAAAGCGACAATCATAGGGCTCGTGACAGTTGCTGATAACTTCTACAAAACATGATCATCTCATACAATAACGTATATCACAACATGTCTTGACCATATCACATCACAACATGCCCTACAAAAACAAGTTAGACGTCCTCTACTTTGTTGTTGCAAGTTTTACGTGGCTGCTACGGGCTTCTAGTAAGAACCGTTCTTACCTACGCATCAAAACACAACGGTGATTTATCAAGTTTGTTGTTTTAACCTTCAACAAGGACCGGCCACTGTCAAATTTGATTCAACTAAAGTTGGAGAAACAGACACCCGCCAGCCACCTTTATGCAAAACTAGTTCCATGTTTGTCGGTGGAACCAGTCTCATGAACGTGGTCATGTAAGGTTGGTCCGGGCCGCTTCATCCAACAATACCGCCGAATCAAAAAAAGACAATGGTGGTAAGCAGTATGATGATCACCACCCACAACTCTTTGTGTTCTACTCGTGCATATCGTCTACGCATAGACCTGGCTCGGATGCCACTGTTGGGGAACGTAGCATGCAATTTCAAAGAAATTCCTACGCTCACGCAAGATCTATCTAGGAGATGCATAGCAACAAGAGGGGGAGAGTGTGTCCACGTACCCTCGTAGACCGAAAGCAGAAACATTTGACAACACGGTTGATGTAGTCGAACTTCTTCTCGTTCCGACCGATCAAGCAACGAACGTACAGCACCTCCGAGTTCTGCAGACGTTTAGCTCGATGACGTCCCTCGAACTCTTGATCCAGCAAAGTGTCGAGGTAGAGTTTTGTTAGTACGACGGCGTGGTGACGGTGATGGTGAAGTGATCCGCGCAGGGCTTCGCCTAAGCACTACGACAATATGACCGGAGGCGTAAACCGTGGAGGGGGGCGCCACACACGGCTAGAAATCAATGTTGTGTGTTCTAGCGGTGCCCCCTCACATATATATAGGTGGGAGAGGGAGAGGGGCAGAAAGGGGCGCCCCAAGTAGGAGTACTCCTACTTGGGAGCCTCCTACAAGTCGGCCTCCCCCCTTCCATGTCAGAGGGGGAAGGAAAGAGAGGGGGAGGGGAAGGAAAGGGGGAGGCGAATCCTCCCCTTTCCTTCTCCCTTCCATCCTTTCCTTTTCCCCTTATTTCGGCCTATAGGGGGCGCACCAGCCCCTTAGGGGCTGGTCTGTCCCTCTCTTGGCCCATTAGGCCCATATAGTTTGCCGGGGGTTGCCCGAAACCCCTTCCGGTGACACGATACGTACCCGGTACCCCCGGAACACTTCCTGTGTCCAAATACTATCGTCCTATATATGAACCTTTACCTCTCAACCATTTTGAGACTCCTCGTCATGTCTGTGATCTCATCCGGGACTCCGAACAACATTCGGTCACCAAATCACATAACTCATATAATACAAAATCATCATTGAACGTTAAGTGTGCGGACCCTACGGGTTCGAGAACTATGTAGACATGACCGAGACACCTCTCCGGTCAATAACAAACAACAGAACCTGGATGCTCATATTGGTTCCTACATATTCTATGAATATCTTTATCGGTCAAACCGTAATGACAATATACGTTATTCTCTTTGTCCTCGGTATGTTGCTTGCCCGAGATTCGATCGTCGGTATCTTCATACCTAGTTCAAACTCGTTACTGGCAAGTCTCTTTACTCGTTGTGTAATGCATCATCCCGCAACTAACTCATTATTTACATTGCTTGCAACGATTATTATGATGTGCATTACCGAGAGGGCCCAGAGATACCTCTCCGATACTCGGAGTGACAAATCCTAATCTCGATCTATGCCAACCCAACAACCACCTTCAGAGATACCTGTAGAGCATTTTTATAATCACCCAGCTACGTTGTGACATTTGATAGCACATAAGGTATTCCTCCGGTATCCGGGAGTTGCATAATCTCATAGTCAAAGGAATATGTATATGAGATGAAGAAAGCAATAGCAATAAAACTGAACGATCAATATGCTAAGCTAACGGATGAGTCTTGTCCATCACATCATTCTCCTGATGATGTGATCTCGTTCATCAAATGACAACACATGTCTATGGTTAGGAAACTTAACCATCTTTGATTAACGATCTAGTCTAGTAGAGATTTACTAGGGACACGGTGTTTTGTCTATATATCCACACATGTATCAAGTTTCCGGTTAATACAATTCTAGCATGAATAGTAAACATTTATCATGATATAAGGAAATATAAAATACCAATTTTATTATTGCCTCTAGGGCATATTTCCTTCAACTATAGGCAAAGTAGCACTATTCGAGGCGTGCTTTGTACGGTTCAACCTGTATAAGTGCTCATACTGCTTTCAGCTATGGTTGTTAAGTGCCCTTGCTGGTTTCAGTTAAGGTTGTTAAGTACTCCTATTGCTTTGACAGTCTATCGTGTTTCTTCAGTCTCCTCTTCCTCCGGCCGCCAAAACCAAACCAGCGCCGGCAGGGCCGCCTGCTTCTACCTCCCACGGCTGGATGCGCCCCAGAGCATGTATCATCGCCCCATCATCTCCTAAATTGTTAACGCCGACGTCTGAGGCCTCGCCATCGTCCTTCGCGTGCTTTAGTGCACTCGTTGCGGTGCCGCCCTCTCACGTTGTCAACATGGTCAACAAACAAGAGGAATCAGGAGAGGACTGTACGTGGAGAGGATGACAGTAGGGACCCACCATGTCCATGGCCGTACTCAAGCAAGTTCTTCATTTTTTGTTATATATACTCCATTGTCAGCATATAGACAAAGAAAATGTCTCCTCCTAGTGGTTTGCTGACATCTGGGACCCATGACATTGTCAGCATATAGTCAATAGACAAGAGAACAGCACAAGATCAGCTGACACCTTGGACGTAGCTGCTCGAGCAGTAGTTTTTTGTTATTATTGAGACGGAGCAGGGTTTCAACTGAGTTGTGGCCCGTCTAGCCCAGGCTTCTATTTTACGTTCACCACATGACCAGCCCAGCTATTTTCTCTTTGTGAAAATGGCTACGCCAGTTTATTTTTTCTGAAGAATACCCAATCCAGGCCTACTTATTTTTCTCCGCCCTGCTGGGCTGCAATTCTTTCAAGACGGCTGCAAATCTTAAAAGTAATGTCAAATGTGCTGTAAATATTAAAAACACACGACAAATTGGCAATTACTTTCAAATTTCTGAATTTTTTCACATTTTCAGATTCCAATTTAACTGGGCTTTAACCTAATTTAAATATATCTTAAAAGTACTTTAAATCTGGCTCGACATTTTGGTATTAAAAATAGTTTGGACCCCACCGAAATATGTGAAATTCGTTTACATTTTTAACCCTGGCCCTGGCAAACAAAAAGCCGGACTGCAATAAATTGCATAAGAAGTTACAATGAGCTGTAAATTATGAAAAAAATATGGAATGGGCTGACATGTGGGCCTATTAAGTTGACGCGTATGCAAGATTTTTTTACTTATTATATACGTCAACAAACGATTCTAGCATAAGTGACCGTTGGATGTCAATCCAATGGCCGTCATGCTTCTTCAATCTCTGATCTTCTTGCTCCAGCCGCGAAATCCAGCGCCGGCGTGACCGCCTGTTCCCGCCTCCTGTGGCCGGCTGTACTGCCGCGCAGGCCTCACTGCCCCCTACTACTCCCACCGCTGGTCAGGCCATCCCTCTACTCACCCACATCCCTGCACTGTTGTGGTTTCACAGCCTCCGGATCATTCCCTTCCTGGGTCTCGCGGTCGTCCATCGTGTTGGTGTTCTCGGCACGGCGTGGTCAACGTTGTCAACAAACGATAACATCGGAAGAGGGTTGTACATGGATAGGCTGACAGTTGGGACCCACATGGTCCATGGCCGCACGCAAGCAAGTACCTCCTTATTACGCCAAAAAAGAATGAATCCTCCCCATGACAGCTGGGACCCACCATCTATATCTTGGCACGGAAGGAAGTGCCTCCTTATTAAGTGAAAAATAACAAGTGCTCCCCATGACAGCTGGGGCCCACCAGATTTGGAGGCTGACTTGTGGCCCTACTAAGTTGACGCATACGCAGGGCTTTGTCAACTTAGTCAACAAACGATTCTATCACCAGCGACCGTTGGATTGTTAACATCCAATGGTCGTCCTGCTTCTTCAACCTCTGATTTTCTTGCTCCAGCCGTCCAAACCACCGCGTGCTCCTACCTCCCGTGGCCGGCTGTGCTGCCACGCAGGCCTCACCGCCCCTACTACTCCCACCGCTGGCCAGGCCATCCCTCTACTCACCCACACACCCTGTTATTCTGCGGCGACGACAGCCTCACACCGCAGCTGAACCAGTCAACCCTCGTACCACCCTCTACGTGTTCCCAGGCTCCGCGTCATTCCCTGCCTCCCCGTCGTCCACCGCCTGGTGCTGTCTGCGCGGCGTGGTCAACATGGTCAATGGACGACAACCATCAGAAGAGGACTGTACGCGGTGAGGCTGACAGATGGACCCACCAGCTACATCTTCGCACGCAATGAAGTGCCTCCTTATTACGCGCAAAAAAAGAATCCTCCCCGTGTCAACTCGGACCCACCATCAATATCTTCACACGCAAGGAAGTGCCTCCTTATCCTCCCTGATAGCCGGGACCCACCCGGTCGAAGCGTATGTAGCGCTGTCATTCTCGTCGCAAACGTGTACATACATACTGGTCCATCGGTCTTTCTGCCACGATGAACCGTGGCCTAGTAAGGAGCGGTAGCTGTTCAGACAATCCCGTCTATATCATGTACACGTACGTACCATGCTGCAAGAAAGTAAATGCGTCTACATACGTACATACGGGCGGGGTCTCGAACGCGTACAACGACGGCGTCCAGTTCATCGGCAGCCAACCGGCTGGGTCGGAATGGAGAAACAACATCGTGTTCATCGGGAGGCAACAGACTAGGTCAGAATGCATCGTATTCATTGAGAGCCAACCGGCTTGGATGGAACAGCCGAAACGGGGTCTAGTGTACCGTAGTATGGAGGAAACGGCCTCCTGTTCGACCGACTATGGTCGAAACGAGATCATGTTGATCTGGAGGGGTGTGGCGTACCGCAAAACAGAGGAAACCGACTTGTATTGGAGCGCCTACGGTCAAAACGGGGTCTTGTTCGTCGGGAGGGGTGTGGCATACCACAAAATGGGACTCCACGGCCTACTGTTCGTCCACCGTCTAGTGCCTCGCTCCAGCCACCATGGGCTACTGTTCATCCACCGTCGACTTCCCCCAGCCTCCACTTGCTACTGTTCATCCATTGGGTCTTGTTCATCCAGCCTCCACCGGCTACTGTTCAACCAGCCCCTCCACGGGGTCCTGTTCAACCAGCCCTCCATCGGCTACTATTCAATCAGCCCTCCATGGGGTCCTGTTCATCCACCCCCAGCCGGCTCGGGTGTGTGTGGCGGCCTCCTCGATCGGGATCCTGTTCATCCAGCGGCAACAACCTCTATTACCATAGGGTCCTGTTCATCCAACCCCCACTGGGAACTATTCATCCAACCCCAACAATGGTCACTGTTCATAAAGAGGCAGCAGCAATTTCGATCGGCTTCAGTTAGCAGGAGTAGCGAAGGAATCACTCGGGTTCAGTTAACAGCCAGGGATCGAACGCTCGGGTTCAGTAACATAGCTAGTGCCTCGGGTTCAGTAAGCCAATGCCTTGCTCGGGTTCAGTTAGAGCCCAATGCCTCGCACACACGCGCGTACGTGTACGAGAGAAACGCGCAAACCTCCATGCATCTCTCGGCCCCGACCACCCACCGTAACCGGGAACTCCCCGATATTTTCCTCGCCCTTGCTTCTACCACGATTTTTTCTGTCACGGATGGCCCAAAGAATGTCATGCGGGTGCTTCCCCAGCCCGCCCAGGATGAAAAGCCCATTTTCTGTCATGATTTTTTGTCACGTGCTTTTGTCACAATTATCGTCATAGAAGTGTCATAAGCAAGACAGGAAAAAAAATTGTTCAGCCCAAAATGTCACGGATGCGTCTTTTTTTGTAGTGGGGGAGGCTTCTCCAATTGCTTAATGCTTTGCCTGATCATCCACTTCAGAAAAATGAAATACTTGATATCTTCTATAATGGACTAACCGATGCTTCTAGGGATTTCCTAGATAGTTGTGCTGGTTGTGTTTTCAGGGAACAAACTGTTGAACAAGCTGAGGAATTATTGAATAACATATTGAAAAATTATGATGATTGGACTCTTACTAAACCACTGCCTAAACCCACTCAGAAGAAGAGGGGTATCTTATATCTCAGTCCTGAAGATATGCAAGAGGCAACGAAAAGTATGAAGGAAAAAGGTATTAAAGCAGAGGATGTTAAAATTTTACCACCTATTGAAGAAATACATGGACTTGATACGCCACCACCAAAGGTGGTAGAGGTAAACTCTTTAATGAAATAGGATGAAAGTGACATCCCTTACAATATGCATCCTAGTCAATGCCTTTATGAGTTCGATAAATACATTAGAAAACAAGATCACTTCAATGAGAATGTTATGAAACAATTGAAATACAACTATGATATGATTGCTCGCTTGAGTAACTTATTATTTAGAATCACTAATGATGTTAGAGGTGTAGGAAAACATGCATGTATGGTTCAAACCCAGCTAGAACAAGTTGCTAAATCTCAAAGAGAATTACTTCATGAAATGAATAATAATATGAATGATCATGCTGTTAGAGTAATGACTAGAGGAGGTAGAATGACTCAGGAACCACTTTATCTTGAGGACACCCTAAAAGAATTGATCAAGACTCCCAAATAATTAATATTGATGCACCTAGTCCATCTAAAAGGAAAAAGAAAAAGAAAATTGATACGACTTTGCATACCTCTAGTGAACCTGAAATAGAAAAACCTCGTAAAGATAATAATGATGTCTCTATCTCTAATGCTGAAACTCAATCTGGTAATGAACATTCACCTAGTGATAATAAAAAAGATAATGATAATGTTCATGAAGACACCCAACCAGACAATGATAAAGAACCAGATAATGATGTTGAGATAGAACCTGCCGTTGATCTTGATAACCCACAACCTAAAAATAAAAGATATGACAAAAGAGACTTTGTGGCTAGAAAACATGGTAAAGAAAGAGAACCGTGGGTTCAAAAACCCATGCCCTTTCCACCTAAACCAGCTAAGAAAAGAGATGATGAAGAATTTGAACGCTTTGCTGAAATGCTCAGGCCAGTCTTTTTGCGCACTCGCTTGATTGATATTTTAAAGATGGGCCCATATGCAAAATACAAGAAAGACATCATCACTAATAAGAGAAAAATACTTGAAGCTAAAATCTCCAACATGCTTGCTAATTATTCTTTTAAGGATGGAGTGCCTAAAAAACTTGGAGATCCAGGAATACCAACTATACCTTGCTCCATCAAAAGAAATTTTGTTAAAACTGCTTTGTGTGATTTAGGAGCTGGTGTTAGTGTTATGCCTTTCTCCTTATATAAAGGACTTGATTTTAATAAACTCACACCTACTGAAATATCTTTGCAAATGGCTGATAAATCAACTGCCATGCCTATCGTATTTGTGAGGATGTGCCCGTTGTTGTTGCAAATGTTACTATCTTAACAGACTTTGTTATACTTGAGATGCCCGAGGACGACAACATGTCGATTATCCTTGGTAGACCCTTTTTGAATAATGTAGGGGCTGTTATTGATTGCAATAAAAGCAAGGTCACTTTTCATATCAATGGTAGTGAACATACGGTGCACTTTTCGAAGAAACAATTCCAAGTGAATGGTGTTAATGTTATTGAAAGATCTCCGACACTCACTATTGGAAGTTTTCAACTACCTCTACCTACTGCCAAAAAGAAATATGAAATGCTTATTGTTGGGGACATGCATATCCCCGTTGAGGTAACTTAGTGTTTTACGAAAGTTCTTCGATTTCATGCTAATCGAAGGTGGTTGTTAATAAGATTTGATCAACCTTATTAATGGATCATTTTTAGAGGTATGAAGTTGATGAATTTAGTAGGCACTACCTTCTGTCCTTACTTTTTGTTCTTTGTTTTTCTTAGTTAAATAAAATAAAATGCCATGTTTATCCTATTTTCTGGATTTTCCGTGCAATAAAAAATTACCCAAAAATAAAAGTTCTCATAATGCCCCGAAAATTTAATATGATTTTTTCTGAATATTTTTGAATTTCTGGTGCAAATAACATCAGAGGGGGGTGCACCTGGTGACCACAAGACACCAGGGCGTGCCAGCAACCCCAGGCGCGCCCTGGTGGGTTGTGGTCCCCACGTGGGTCCACTCACTTACTTCTTTAGCCCATGTCATCTCCTACCTCCAGAAAAAAATCACCATTGCTCTCTCTCTCTCTCGTGTTCTTGCTCTCAAACCCGTGAATTTTGATCTCTTTGCTCGAAGCTCTGTTTCCGAAACTGTTTTGGGGGATTGCTACTTGGTATGTGACTCCTCCATTGCTCCAATTAGTTTTTGCTTTAGTGGTTTATATTTTGAAGAATTAGCTACTGATGGTGCTGTTGTAGATGAGTTTGCATGTTGAATTCTTAGAGTTCTAAGTAGTTTGAATGCTTGATATGGCTTCTGTGCATCCTTATGAGTAGCTGCTAACAATCTTGTGAAGTTTTGTTGACAAAAATTTTGTGTCCCAATTTTTTTCAGAAATTGTTCGCAAATAAAATGCAATTCTTTAGGAGTTCTTCGAGGAAGAGGTCTATGGAAGCATCATCCAGTAGTGGCTCAATACGTCGATCTTATGTTAAACCAAGCGCAAGAGAAATGCGGGATGCGGCTATCAAATCATGCCTATGGCCGTGTAACAATTTCATGGTGAGCGCAGGTATTAAGGAAGAATTTGAGCAGTATGTTCACAACACCGAGCTCGGTCCCTACATTGAAGATAAGTGCATTCAGCATCTCAACCTCACAGAAACTTTCACTAAGAAATTTAAATTTCATCCACGTGAGTCTAGAGTTTCATTTAGTCTTTATAATCATCCGTGTACCATCCCTCTAGAGATGTTTTGTAATGCCTGCAAAATTCCATATTGGGGTTCACTAGATGAGCCACCAAGATCTGAATATGAGTCATTTTGACTAGCCTTTGCTACGGTGTGGATAGAGGAGTGACTCAAGGTAGAATAAAAAGTATTCATTTCCTCAAATCAATACTTTGCACTCTTTAATGGCAAATGCATCGTAGGCAAGCAAGATTGTAGCACACTATGTGCTCCTGACTTGAGCCTCATACACACTGCTCTTACCAGTATTAAACGTTATAATCTTGGAGCGATTGTTGCACGAAGATTGCAACACAACACTTGTAGTGGTTGTTTTTATTGTGGGATTTATGCTTCTTGTTTAGCTAGAGAGGTTGGTGTAACACCTCTGCCCAATGACCCCATCCTACCTACTCAGTACTTAGACTTTGATGCCATGAAACGTCATAAGTTCCTTACAAGCACGCCCACTAATTATACTTATAACTTGAGGTTTAATAAGGAACCTATAGTACCGGTTGTTTTGCCTGCTCCTGTTCTTTTTGATTATCACAGCAAAAGAAGATATTTTGTCCTGGAGAACGAGCCTCGCGCGTACAATGCGGAGGTTGAGGCAGCCAGACGGGTTGAGTTGGTCGCACTAAGAGCCTCCATGAGCTATCACTCAGATTATTATCCAGGCCGTGAGTGGCGATTACCAGGCTAGGCCAAAAGCCTAAGCTTGGCGGAGTACGTATTTCCACTGACATTATATTCATGTTCACACATTTCATTCTAGTTGTCGGTGTTCACACTTTTTCATTGTATTATCCATGCTAGATTTATGTTTTTGCTTTCTTCTTGTGTGTTTGAAAAACTTTTAGAAAAACCAAAAATATTTCTTGCTTCTTTTCAGCTTTTCTTACTAGTTTAATTAGTTGTAGTATTAAAAAGAAAACCCAACAAGATTTCTCGATTCTTCTTTTGCTTATTGGAAGCTCTCGCGTGTAAATAGTTTTCCTCGTTCCTTTGTTTTCCTTTTCTTTAATTTGCTTTCTTCCAGAAAAACTAAAAAACTCCAAAAATATTTCAGTGTGTTTCCCTGAAATTCTTTTCTGTTTGTTGAGTCATACCAAGGAGAAGACCACGATGAAAATATTGAGTGGATATCATATGCATGACTATCGATCTAACAAAGATCCCAAATTACCTTGTCTTCTCCTTTTGAATAAAATGTTTGTAGATTCCAACTTAGTCCACGGGTCGTGCAAGTGAAAGGCAATAATGACGATATTTGATGAAGTGACTATGGCACAGAGAAACGGGTATGAACTCAACTTGGTCTGTTCTTGTAAATATGACAATTAGAGATTATAGTTTCTCATGCCATGCTTAAGTAGCTAGGAGTGCATAATGATTTATCTTGGATGTCAACATTGCATTAAAATGACTGTGTAGTATGATGATATGGTATCCTCCTCTGAATGTTTCAAGTGGCTTGACTTGGCACATGTTCATGCATGTAGTTGAATCAAAACCAACATAGCCTCTACTGTCGGATTACGGGTTCCAGCAAACCCTTGAGGTTCAAAAACTAGGGTGCGCACGAAGATCTCTCTCTCCCTAGCTCGCTCTCGCAACGATCTCAAGGCCTAGCTCGACGAACCCAAAGAACAAGAGACACGAGTGTATATACTGGTTCGGGCCACCGTTGTGGTGTAATACCCTACTCCAGTGTGGTGTGGTGGATTGCCTTGTAGGCTGAGGATGAACATGTACAAGGGATGAATAGCCTCCTGAGGAGAGGTGTTCTTGAGCTCGGTGAGCTTGTGTGTGCGAGGATGGTCTGAATGATCCATCCCCCTGCTAGGGTGGTGGCTAGTCCTATTTATAGAGGCTCGGGTCCTCTTCTCAAATGTTAGGCGGGAAGGGATCCCACAACGGCCAATTTTGAAGGGGGACAACTAGTACAAGCTATCCTGACAAAAGGTGGTCTTCGCCTGCCAAAGGCTCTGGTGGTGACGCCGCCGTGGGCTCCGCGATGACCTCCGTCCTGCCGTCCTGCTGGTCTTGGTCTTGTTGCACCGATATGGAAACCTTTGCCTGATGCCTCGGGACTCCTCGCCTGCGCTTGCCCCCTTAGCACCAAAGAGGAAACTGGTACACTGCGCCCGCTGGCGCCCGCCTGACCCTGGTCGTCACGGCTCACGTCACGCGGACCTCGCGAGGTGCCCCTTGCACAGATATCTCCGCTCCTCGGGAGCTAGCCTAGCGAGGCTGCCCCTGAGGAGTTCTTGGTGTCGTCCGCCTCGTGAGGCTTGGCCCCTCACGAGGGTCTTGAGTGGTTGCTGCTGAAGATGGGTCGTACCAGGCCGTTGGTGCAGCCACGCCCTGGGCCGCAGGCAGGCAAGTTTGGGTACCCCCGTTCCCAGGACGCCGACAGTAGCCCCCGGGCCCAAGGCGCGCTCGGAGTTGGCTTCGAGGCGAAGCCAAAGGGTAAGTGCGGAGTGCCGCGGGCCCCAATAGCCTGCGGCCTTGATTGATGTGTGGCGACTGACTGGACGTGGGCGTCTCCGCTTCCCCATGCTGCCTCGTCAACCGCCTGGCTAGGCAGCCACTGCGTCTACACAGCTCCGCCTCCATTACACGCAACGCGCTCCTTAGCTCCCTCGTCTTCCGAAAGACAGCGGATCCCTTCCCCCGGCCGGATCTGACACCAACTCCCCCTGCCGCCATGGCACCAAGCCGGAAGAAGAAGGGGAAGAAGGAGTCCCGTACCTCGGCCCCCATGCCGCCGGTCTTCGAGCCCACCATCGAGCGGTCGGTGGTGCTCAACCAGGAAGCGATGGACAAGGTGGGCCCAGCGCTCGCCGCCGATTCCAATGAGTGGGGGGCGATGATGGCCTGGCCTGCTTCCCGCGCTGCAATTGACAGGACGGCCACCGAGGTCCCCATCCATCTTCACGCCCTCTGGGCTGGTCTGATCCCTCCCTTCCCCGACTTCTTCAATGCGGTGCTCTCGCATTATCAGATCAATGCACCGCACCTCGATCCCCAATCCATCATCCTCCTTGCTATCTTCGCCTTCGTCTGCGAAGCCATGGTTGGCATTGCTCCTTCCGTGGCCTTGCTTCGCCACTTCTTCTTGCTGCATCTGACAGATGCTCTCCAGCGCTTGGGGTGCATATCCCTTCAGGATGTTGCGGTGACGGCTGGCTCAGGGATCGATTTCGAGCTCTCGCCAGTCGTCGGAGGTTTTCGGAAGCGGTGGGTGTTCATGGATGTTGGCGTGCGTAGCCCCCTGCTGCTGCTCCCGCGGATTCCGGCTGGGGGCACCCGAAGTTCACCGACCGGCAGCTCACCCACGTCTGGCACCGGCTGGCAAGGCTGAAGGGCCTCGGGGTGACGGCGCCTATGGTGGTGAAGGAGTTCATCCGGTGTCGCATTGCTCCGCTTCAGTGCCACTCCCAACCGATGTGGACCTTCTCCAGCTACAGGGACCGCATGAGGCTTCTGGTGCTTGCTCTTGCCCCTGAGGCGCGGCGCACGGTGCTGGAGCTCCTGACGGGCGACCCAATGTCAGCCAACCTGCCAGAGGAAGGCTGCCTTCTGTACTGCTGCTCGAACAAGGTGGAGTTTCCGAAGTAGATGCCCCCTTCGACGAATGGGGATTGCGTCCGGTTGGCCTTGAAGGGCCTCGCGAGGGCCCTGTCTTCGTGGCCCCCTTGCCCGCTGCCAGCACGGTGCTCGTACCAGAAGTGGGCGCAAGGGGGCGGTCGCTGTCAAACGATAGCGGCGCTGCCGCTGAGGAACTGGCGTCGCTCGGGGCTCCTAAAGTGTCATCCCCCGGGGCCCGAGAGAGCCGTCCTGCGGAAGCGGCCGGGGGGACGAGGCAGTCCGATACTCCTAAGTCTCAAGCCCCCAAGGCCCCAGCGAGTCGCCATGAGGTGGAGACCGAGGGCTCCACGCAGCCCAGCACCCCTGAGGTCGCCTCCTCAGGAGCCGCACCAGCCGCGCCCGGCATTGGTGACCGCACCCAGGGCTTCGGCCGGCTCCGACCGAACTTCGAAGTGCTCTACAAGAGGAAGGGGTCTCCAAGATGCAGCAGCGACGCCCTCCGGCCATTGAAGCAGAGGAAGTACATCACTATTGACAAGTGAGTACCTTATCGTTGTCATTTCTTGAGCGCCGCTTCTCCTCCTGACCGCAGTTCCTTAGGGTCCCTTCCGCTAGGGCGATGAAGTCTCCCGAGAAGCGACCTCCGCCTGCTTCGGGCTCTCCGCTGACCCTGAGCGCCTCATGTCGGCCTGCCGCGCACGACGCGAGGCCTGCCGGGGAGGCGGACGTGTCGGCCTGGCGTCTTGACCCTGCGCTCTTGTCGTCCCTCCTCCGTGGTCCTGCCTGGGGTGCGGAGAGTGTGCCGAGGGCCCCACCACTGGTCCTTGCCCGCGGCTGGGCGACCTCGGCCCTGGCCTCACCTACGAGCAACGAGGCTCCGCCACACCGGGCCTCCGCCGAGGCCCGAAGGGCGGACGGAAAGGCACCGGCCTCCAGCCCCCTACCGGGAGCGGGCGAGCCACTTCGAACTTCTCCAACAACCCTTGGCGCGGAGGACAGACATGGCCGCGCGTTTAAGCTTGCACGCGAGCACGGGTCTGTCCGCCATGAGCTCTTCCAGGAGGCGATGGGCGCGCTGAGCCGGCTCAGGGAGGAGCTCGTGGATGTTGACACCTGCTTTGAAACCGAAGGCCTTCGGCTGGCGGACGAATGGCATCAACTGAAGGTGGCCATCGACTTCGGGAGTCTCCAGCGCCAACGCACCAACGCAAAGGCCGAGGTATCCCTCACTACCTCGTGTGAGGCCAGCGCCCGGGCCTTAGAGGAGGCCAGGGAGGCTGACCACCGCTGCGAGGCCGCAGAGAAGCGCGAAGGCGAGCTCCGGGCTCTGAATGCCTCTTTGGAGCGGCAGGTCGAGGCGCGCAGGGCTGCCTTGGCGTCGATGAAGGGGGCGCCTACCGAAGAGGGGGAGATCTTGAGGCATGAGGAGGCGCTGATGTTGGAGGCCACGGAGCGCAGCCTCGAGCTTGAACGGTTGGAAACGAGGGAGCGTCAGGTCACCGAGGCGGAGGAGGCCGCCAGTGCGCGCGAGGCCAGGATCTAGGAGGAAGTTGACTGTAGGGTGGTGGAGGCTCGTGCCGATCTCACCAACAGGCACGACCTAAAGCTGAAGCTCGTGGAAGCCGAAGCTGAGGGCAGAACCACCGCCCTCAGGTCAAAACTGGACGAAGCGGAACATCACGAGAAGGCCGCTGCGGCGGCCCTGATCTCTGTCCAGGCCGAGCTGGCCTCAACCCGTGCCAAACTGCTCCCGCTTCAGCGGTGGGTCGCCGATACTGAGTCCCTTGCGCAACAGAGCAGGGAGGAAGTGCTCTGCCGACAGATGCTACTACGCGAGCACGCTCCCATGCTCCGGGCCCTCAGGGTGAGGCCCAACCAGGCGCTGGATGCCATCTGCGACGAACACGCCCCTCATCCCCACACAGAAGACTATGCCAACCATCTTCGCTTCTTTACCGACGTCGTGACGCGCCTGGAGGACCGGGCCGAGAGGTCTCGCGAGCTTGTTGAAGAAAAGAGCCGGGGCCTCCTTGGGCTTGCGTTTTCCCGTGTCTTCAGTCATCTTCAGAACATCGATCCCCACTTCAACTTCGACGCCGCCATCGCCCCAGTGCCCGGAGCCATCTGGGACAACCTGGCGCGTTGGGTGGACGATAATGTGGATGCTCTGGTCAGGGCTTTTGCTTCCGAGGACGACGCGGTGGTGGTCGTGGCGGATGAAGGCGACGTGGTTGATGACGGTGAAGACGACGCTGGGCACAGCGCCAGCAGCGTGTCCGGGAGTGACTCGAAAGATGCCGCGAGCGACAGTTGAGCCCACACTCCTTTGCTTTGAACCTGCACGCAAAAGCTTGGGGACGGCCCCTCAAGGTATAAGAGCATTTTGGGGAGGGGGAGCCCCTCATGTAATCAGACTACTGTTTTATTCCTCAAGCCAGAATTGAAGCATGCTTTTGCGAGCCCACATGCTCTTCCACGGGCTTGCTGCTGTAACTTACCTCAGTCTAGGCAGGCCTTGACCTGGTCCTGTAGTCGCCGATGTGTGCTTCTCCCGAGGGGAGCCCTTCGCGGGCTCACGAGGTTTTGGGCTTCTAAGGAGCCTGCTAGTCCGCCTGAGAGGGCCTCGCGAGAAGCGAGCGCCAGATCATGACAAGATGTGCGCGCAGCACGCACATCCCACGCCCAGCCCCCGCTTGCGAGGTGCTCGCAAGGGAAGGGGTAGCAGGCGCGAGCCTCGAAGTAAGGTGCAAAACCAAAAAACTAGGAAAATCGACACGAACGAGAAAAGACGCCCCCACCCTTGCCAACAGAAACGCGACTTTAAGTTCAGATCCAAAAGGCGGCAAATCGAGCTACAGAAAAGGGGTTGAAGGCAAATGGCCATGTCCGGCACCTAACTTGTCTTCTTGTCTTCCCACCAGCGCGGAGCTAAGTGCTTTCACTGGCTGTGAGCATAGTGCTGGGTAACATAGTATTTCAAAAAAAATTCCTGCGATCACGCAAGATCTATCTAGGAGAAGCATAGCAACGAGCGGGGAGAGTGTGTCCATGTACCCTCGTAGACCGAAAGTGGAAGCGTTAAGTAACGCAGTTGATGTAGTCGAACGTCTTCGCGATCCAACCGATCAAGTACCAAACGCACGGCACCTCCGCGTCCGCACACGTTCAGCTCGGTGACCTCCCTCGAACTTCTAGATCCAGCTGAGGTCGAGGGAGAGTTTCGTCAGCACGACGGTGTGTTGACGGTGATGATGAAGTTACCGACGCAGGGCTTCGCCTAAGCACTACGACAATATGACCGAGGTGGAAATATGTGGAGGGGGGCACCGCACACGGCTAAGAATCAACTTGTGTGTCTATGGGGTTCCCCCTCCCCCTTATATAAAGGAGGGGAGGAGGGGGCCGGCCGGACTCATGCTGCGCCCCCAAGGGGGGATTCCTAATCCTACTAGGAGTAGGTTTCCCCCCTTTCGTAGTCCAACTAGGAGGGGGAAGGAAGGGGAAGAGGAGAGGATGGAAAGGGGGGCCGGCCCCCCTCCCAATTCGGATTAGGCTTGGGGGCGCCCCTCCTCTTGGCCGCCTCCTCTCTCTCTTCCACTAAAGCCCATGTAGGCCCATTAAGCCCCCGGGGGGTTCCGGTAACCCCTCGGTACTCCTGTAAATGCCCGAACTCATCCGAAACCATTCCGGTGTCCAAACATAACCTTCCAATATATCAATCTTCATGTCTCGACCATTTCGAGACTCCTCGTCATGTCCGTGATCACATCCGGGACTCCGAACTACCTTTGGTACATCAAAACACATAACCTCATAATACCGATCGTCATCGAACGTTAACCGTGCGGACCCTACGGGTTCGAGAACTATGTAAACATGACGGAGACTCATCTCCGGTCAATAACCAATAGCGGAACCTGGATGCTCATATTGGTTCCTACATATTCTACGAAGATCTTTATCGGTCAAACCGCATAACAACATACATTGTTCCCTTTGTCATCGGTATGTTACTTGCCCGAGATTCGATCGTCGGTATTATCATACCTAGTTCAATCTTGTTACCGGCAACTCTCTTTACTCGTTCCGTAATGCATCATCTCGTAACTAACTCATTAGTCACATTGCTTGCAAGGCTTATAGTGATGTGCTTTACCGAGAAGGCCCAGAGATACCTCTCCGACAATCAGAGTGACAAATCCTAATCTTGACCTACGCCAACTCAACAAACACCATTGGAGACACCTGTAGAGCATCTTTATAATCACCCAGTTATGTTGTGGCGTTTGATAGCACACTAAGTGTTCCTCCGGTATTCGGGAGTTGCATAATCTCATAGTCATAGGAACATGTAGTTATGAAGAAAGCAATAGCAATAAACTAAACGATCATAGTGCTAAGCTAACAGATGGTTAAAGTCAATCACATCATTCTCTAATGATGTGATCCCATTCATCAAATGACAACTCATGTCTATGGTTAGGAAACTTAACCATCTTTTATTAACGAGCTAGTCAAGTAGAGGCATACTAGTGACACTCTGTTTGTCTATGTATTCACACATGTACTAAGTTTTCGGTTAATACAATTCTAGCATGAATAATAAACATTTATCATTATATAAGGAAATATAGATAGCAACTTTATTATTGCCTCTAGGGCATATTTCCTTCAGTCTCCCACTTGCACTAGAGTCAATAATCTAGATTACATAGTAATGATTCTAACACCCATGGAGTCTTGGTGTTGATCATGTTTTGCTCGTGAGAGAGGCTTAGTCAACGGGTCTGCAGCATTTAGATCCGTATGTATCTTGCAAATCTCTATGTCTCCCTCCTTGACTTGATCGCGGATGGAATTGAAGCATCTCTTGATGTGCTTGGTTCTCTTGTGAAATCTGGATTCCTTTGCCAGGGCAATTGCACCAGTATTTTCACAAAAGATTTTCATTGGACCCGATGCACTAGGTATGACACCTAGATCGGATATGAACTACTTCATCCAGACTCCTTCATTTGCTGCTTCCGAAGCAGCTATGTACTCCGCTTCACATGTAGATCCCGCCACGACGCTTTGCTTGGAACTGCACCAACTGGCGGCTCCACCATTCAATAAAAATACGTATCCGGTTTGTGACTAGAGTCATCCGGATAAGTGTCAAAGCTTGCATCGACGTAACCGTTTACGACAAGCTCTTTGTCACCTCCATAAACGAGAAACATATCCTTAGTCCTCTTCAGGTATTTCAAGATGTTCTTGACCGTTGTCCAGTGATCCACTCCTGGATTACTTTGGCACCTCCCTGCTAAACTAATAGCAAGGCACACATCAGGTCTGGTACACAACATTGCATACATGATAGAACCTATGGCTGAAGTATAGGGAATGACTTTCATTTTCTCTCTATCTTCTGCAGGGGTCGGGCAATGAGTCTGACTCAACTTCACACCTTGTAACACAGGCAAGAACCCTTTCTTTGCATGATCCATTTGGACTTCTTCAAAACTTTATCAAGGTATGTGCTTTGTGAAAGTCCAATTAAGCGTCTTGATCTATCTCTATAGATCTTGATGCCCAATATATAAGCAGCTTCACCGAGGTCTTTCATTGAAAAATTCTTATTCAAGTATCCTTTTATGCTATTCGGAAATTCAGCATCATTTCCGATCAACAATATGTCATCTACATATAATATCAGAAATGCTACAGAGCTCCCACTCACTTTCTTGTAAATACAGGCTTCTCCAAAAGTCTGTATAAAACCATATGCTTTGATTACACTATCAAAGCGTATATTCCAACTCCGAGAGGCTTGCACAGTTTGTTAGCACCTTTTGGATCGACAAAACCTTCCGGTTGCATCATATACAACTCTTCTTTAAGATATCCATTAAGGAATGCAGTTTTGACATCCATTTGCCAAATTTCATAATCATAAAATGCGGCAATTGCTAACATGATTCGGACGGACTTAAGCATCGCTACGGGTGAGAAGGTCTCATCGTAGTCAACTCCTTGAACTTGTCGAAAACCTTTCGCAACAAGTCTAGCTTTGTAGACAGTAATATTACCGTCAGCACCAGTTTTCTTCTTGAAGATCCATTTATTCTCTATGGCTTGCCGATCATCCGGCAAGTCAACCAAAGTCCATACTTTGTTCTCATACATGGATCCCATCTCAGATTTCATGGCCTCGAGCCATTTCGCAGAATCTGGGCTCATCATCGCTTCCTCATAGTTCGTAGGTTCGTCATGGTCAAGTAACATGACCTCCAGAACAGGATTACCGTACCACTCTGGTGTGGATCTTACTCTGGTTGACCTACGAGGTTCGGTAGTAACTTGATCAGAAGTTTCATGATCATCATCATTAGCTTCCTCACTTACTGGTGTAGGAATCACTGGAACTGATTTCTATGATGAACTACTTTCCAATAAGGGAGCAAGTATAGTTACCTCATCAAGTTCTACTTTCCTCCCACTCACTTCTTTCGAGAGAAACTCCTTCTCTAGAAAGGATCCATTCTTAGCAACGAATATCTTGACTTCGGATCTGTGATAGAAGGTGTACCCAACAGTCTCCTTTGGGTATCCTATGAAGACACATTTCTCCAATTTGGGTTCGAGCTTATCAGGTTGAAGTTTTTTCACATAAGCATCGCAACCCCAAATTTTAAGAAACGACAACTTGGGTTTCTTGCCAAACCACAGTTCATATGGTGTCGTCTCAACGGATTTAGATGGTGCCCTATTTAACGTGAATGTAGCCGTCTCTAAAGCATAACCCCAAAAGATAGCAGTAAATCAGTAAGAGACATCATAGATCGCACCATATCTAATAAAGTACGATTACGACATCCGGACACACCATTATGCTGTGGTGTTCCGGGTGGCGTAAGTTGTGAAACTATTCCGCATTGTTTCAAATGGAGACCAAACTCATAACTCAAATATTCTCCTCCACGATCATATCGTAGAAACTTTATTTTCTTGTTACGATGATTTTCCACTTCACTCTAAAATTCTTTGAACTTTTCAAATGTTTCAAACTTATGTTTCATCCAGTAGATATACCCATATCTGCTCAAATCATCTGTGAAGGTCAGAAAATAACGATACCCGCCGCGAGCATCAACACACATCGGACCACATACATCAGTATGTATTATTTCCAACAAGTCTATTGCTCGCTCCATTGTTCCGGAGAACGGAGTCCTAGTCAACTTGCCCATGAGGCATGGTTCGCAAGCATCAAGTGATTCATAATAAAGTGATTCCAAAAGCCATCAGCATGGAGTTTCTTCATGCGCTTTACACCAATATGACCTAAACGGCAGTGCAACAAATAAGTTGCACTATCATTATTAAACTTATATCTTTTGGCTTCAATACTATGAATATGTGAATCACTACTATCAAGATTTAGTAAAAATAGACCACTCATCAAGGGAGCATGACCATAAAACATATTACTCATATAAATAGAACAACCATTATTCTCTGATTTAAATGAATAACCGTCTCGCATCCAACAAGATCCAGATATAATGTTCATGCCTAACGCTAGCACCAAATTACAATTATTCAGGTCTAAAACTAATCCCGAAGGTAGATGTAGAGGTAGCGTGCTGACGGCGATCACATCGACTTTGGAACCATTTCCCACGCGCATCGTCACCTCGTCCTTAGCCAATCTTTGCTTAATCTGTAGCCCCTGTTTCGAGTTGCAAATATTAGCAACAGAACCAGTATCAAATACCCAGGCGCTACTGCGAGCATTAGTAAGGTACACATCAATAACATGTATATCAAATATACCTTTCACTTTGCCATCCTTCTTCTCCGCTAAATATTGGGGCAGTTCCGCTTCTAGTGACCAGTCCCTTTGCAGTAGAAGCACTCAGTCTCAGGCTTAGGTCCAGACTTGGGCTTCTTCACTTGAGCAGCAACTGGCTTGCCGTTATTCTTGAAGTTCCCCTTCTTCCCTTTGCCCTTTTTCTTGAAACTAGTGGTCTTATCGACCATCAACACTTGATGCTCCTTGATTTCTACCTCCGCAGCCTTTAGCATTGCGAAGAGCTCGAGAATTGTCTTATCCATCCCTTGCATATTACAGTTCATCACGAAGCTTTTGTAGCTTGGTGGCAGTGATTGAAGAACTCTGTCAATGACACTATCAACTGGAAGATTAAGTCCCAGCTGAGTCAAGTGATTTGGTACCCAGACATTCTGAGTATATGCTCACTGACAGAACTATTCTCCTCCATTTTGCAGCTGTAGAACTTATTGGAGACTTCATTTCTCTCAATCCGGGCATTTGCTTGAAATATTAACTTCAAATCCTAGAACATCTCATATGCTCCATGACGTTCAAAACGTTGTTGAAGTCCCGGTTCTAAGCCGTAAAGCATGGCACACTGAACTATCGAGTAGTCATCAGCTTTGCTCTGCCAGACGTTCATAACATCTGGCGTTGCTCCTGCAGTAGGTTTGGCACCTAGCGGTGCTTCCAGGACGTAATTCTTCTGTGCAGCAATGAGGATAATCCTCAAGTTACGGACCCAGTCCGTGTAATTGCTACCATCATCTTTCAACTTAGCTTTCTCTAGGAACGCATTAAAATTCAACGGAACAACAACACGGGTCATTTATCTACAACAACATAGACATGCAAAATACTATCAGGTACTAAGTTCATGATAAATTAAAGTTCAATTAATCATATTACTTAAGAACTCCCACTTAGATAGACATCCCTCTAATCATCTAAGTGATCACGTGATCCATATCAACTAAACCATGTCCGATCATCACGTGAGATGGAGTAGTTTTCAATGGTGAACATCACTATGTTGATCATATCTACTATATGATTCACGCTCGACCTTTCGGTCTCAGTGTTCTGAGGCCATATCTGCATATGCTAGGCTTGTCAAGTTTAACCCGAGTATTCTGCGTGTGCAAAACTGGCTTGCACCCGTTGTATGAAAACGTAGAGCTTATCATACCCGATCATCACATGGTGTCTCGGCACGACGAACTGTAGCAACGGTGCATACTTGATACGTCTCCAACATATCTATAATTCTTGATTGTTCCATGCTATTATATTATCTGTTTTGGATGTTTAATGGGCTTTATTATGCTCTTTTATATTATTTTTTGGGACTAACCTATTAACCGGAGGCCCAGTGCCAGTTGCTGTTTTTTTGCCTATTTCAGTGTTTCACAGAAAAGGAATATCAAACGGAATCCAAACGGAACGAAACGTTCGCGAGGATCTTTCTTGGAACAAACGCAATCCAGGAGACTTGGAGTGGAAGTCATAGACGCAACGAGGCGGCCACGAGGTAGGAGGGCGCGCCCAGGGGGTAGGCACGCCCCCACCCTCATGGGCCCCTCGTAGCTCCATCGACCTACTTCTTTCGCCTATATATACTCTTATACCCTGAAAACATCCAGGAGAGCCACGAAACCACTTTTCCACCGCTGCACCCTTCTGTGCCCGTGAGATCCCATCTGGGGCCTTTTCCGGCGATCTGCCGAAGGGGGATTCGATCACGGAGGGCTTCTACATCAACACCATAGCATCTCCGATGATGTGTGAGTAGTTTACCATAGACCTTCGGGTCCATAGTTATTAGCTAGATGGCTTCTTCTCTCTCTTTGGTTCGCAATACAAAGTTCTCCTCGATGTTCTTGGAGATCTATTCGATGTAATACTTTTTGCGGTGTGTTTGCGAAGATCCGATGAATTGTGGGTTTATGATCAAGATTATCTATGAAGAATATTTTGTTCTTCTCTGAATTCTTATATACATGATTTGATATCTTTGCAAGTCTCTTCGGATTATCGGTTTAGTTTGTCCTACTAGATTGATCATTCTTGCAATGGGAGAAGTGCTTAGCTTTGCGTTCAATCTTGCGGTGCCCTTTCCCAGTGACAGTAGGGGCAGCAAGGCACGTATTGTATTGTTGCCATCAAGTATAAAAAGATGGGGTTTATATCATATTGCTTGAGTTTATCCCTCTACATCATGTCATCTTGCCTAATGCGTTACTCTGTTCTTATGAACTTAATACTCTAGATGCTTGCTGGATAGCGGTCGATGTGTGGAAAAATAGTAGTAGATGCAGAATCGTTTCGGTCTACTTGACACGGACGTGATGCCTATGTTCATGATCATGCCTAGATATTCTCATAACTATGCGCTTTTCTATCAATTGCTCGGCAGTAATTTGTTCACCCACCGTAATATATGCTATCTTGAGAGAAGCCACTAGTGAAACCTATGGCCCCCGGATCTACTTTACATCATATAAGTTTTTGATATATAATTCTCGTTTACTATCTATTTATTTTGCAATCTTTACTTTCCAATCTATACAACAAAAATACCAAAAATATTTATCTTATTATCTTTATCAGATCTCACTTTTGCAAGTGGCCGTGAAGGGATTGACAACCCCTTTATCGTGTTGGTTGCAAGGTTCTTGATTCTTTGTGCAGGTACTAGGCGACTAGCGTGTAGTCTCCTACTAGATTGATACCTTGGTTCTCAAAAACTGAGGGAAATACTTACGCTACTTTGCTGCATCACCCTTTCCTCTTCAAGGGAAAACCAACGCATGATCAAGAGGTAGCAAGAAGGATTTTTGGCGCCGTTGCCGGGGAGATCTACGCACAAGTCAAGACATACCAAGTACCCATCACAAACTCTTATCCCTCATATTACATTATTTGCCCCGGAAGGCATCCCCTCTTTCGTCTTCGTCTATCGGTAACTTTACTTGAGGTTATATTTTTATTCACCACATGCTATGTGTTTTGCTTGGAGCGTCTCGTATGATTTGAGTCTTTGATTTTTAGTTTACCACAATCATCCTTGCTGTACACACCTTTTGGGAGAGTCACACATGAATCGGAATTTATTAGAATACTCTATGTGCTTCACTTATATCTTTTGAGCCAGATAATTTTGCTCTAGTGCTTCACTAATATCTTTTAGAGCACGGTGGTGGTTTTATTTTATAGAAATTATTGATCTCTCATGCTTCACTTATATTATTTTGAGAGTCTTTTAGAACAGCATGGTAATTTTCTTTGGCTATAAAATTAGTCCTAATATGATAGGCATCCAAGATGGGTATAATAAAAACTTCCATATAGAGTGCATTGAATACTATGAGAAGTTTGATACTTGATGATTGTTTTGAGATATGAAGATGGTGATATTAGAGTCGTGCTAGTTGAGTAATTGCGAATTTGAGAAATACTTGTGTTGAGGTTTGCAAGTCCCGTAGCATGCACGTATGGTAACCGTTGTGTAACAAATTTGAAGCACGAGGTGTTTCTTTGATTGTCCTCCTTATGAGTGGCGATCGGGGACGAGCGATGGTCTTTTCCTACCAATCTATGCCCCTAGGAGCATGCACGTACTGCTTGGTTTTGATGACTTGTAGATTTTTGCAATAAGTATGTGAGTTCTTTATGACTAATGTTGAGTCCATGGATTATACGCAATCTCACCCTTCCATCATTGCTAGCCTTTTCGGTACCGTGCATTGCCCTTTCTCACCTCGAGAGTTGGTGCAAACTTCGCCGGTGCATCCAAATCCCTTGATATGATACGCTCTATCACACATAAGCCTCCTTATATCTTCCTCAAAACATCCACCATACCTACCTATTATGGCATTTCCATAGCCATTCCGAGATATATTGCCATGCAACTTTCCACCGTTCCGTTTATTATGACACGCTTCATCATTGTCATATTGCCTTGCATGATCATGTAGTTGACATCGTATTTGTGGCAAGGCCACCATGCATAATTTTTCATACATGTCACTCTTGATTCATTGCCCATCCCGGTACACCGCCGGAGGCACTCATATAGAGTCATATTTTGTTCTACTATCGAGTTGTAATCCTTGAGTTGCAAATAAATATAAGTGTGATGATCATCATTATTAGAGCATTGTCCCGTGTGAGGAAATAAATAAAAACAGAGAAAGGCCAAAATAAAAAAAGAGAGAAAGGCCAAATAAAAAAAAGAGAAAGGCCAAAAAAAGAAGGCCCAAGAAATGAGAGAAAAAAAGAGAAGGGGCAATGTTACTATCCTTTTTCCACACTAGTGCTTCAAAGTAGCACCATGATCTTCATGATAGAGAGTCTTATTTTGTCACTTTCATATACTAGTGGGAATTTTTCATTATAGAACTTGGCTTGTATATTCCAACAATGGGCCTCCTCAAATGCCCTAGGTCTTCGTGAGCAAGCAAGTTGGATGCACACCAACTTAGTTTCTTTTGTTGAGCTTTCATACATTTATAGCTCTAGTGCATCCGTTGCATGGCAATCCCTACTCCTCACATTGACATCAATTGATGGGCATCTCCATAGCCCGTTGATTAGCCGCGTCAATGTGAGACTTTCTCCTTTTTTGTCTTCTCCGCACAACCTCCATCATCATATTCTATTCCACCCATAGTGCTATGTCCATGGCTCGCGCTCACATATTGAGTGAAAGTTGAAAAAGTTTGAGAATACTAAAGTATGAAACAATTGCTTGGCTTGTCATTGGGGTTGTGCATGATGAGAGCATTTTGTGTGACGAAAATGAAGCATGGCCAAACTATATGATTTTGTAGGGATGAGCTTTCTTTGGCTATGTTATTTTGAGAAGACATAATTGCTTGATTAGTATGCTTGAAGTATTATTATTTTTATGTCAATATTAAACTTTTGTCTTGAATCTTTCAGATCTGAACATTCATGCCACAATAAAGAAAATTACATTGAAAATATGTTAGGAAGCATTCCACATAAAAAAATTCTGTTTTTATCATTTACCTACTCGAGGACGAGTAGGAATTAAGCTTGGGGATGCTGATACATCTCCAACGTATCTATAATTTTTTATTGTTCCATGCTATTATATTATCTGTTTTGGATGTTTAATGGGCTTTATTATGCTCTTTTATATTATTTTTTGGGACTAACCTATTAACCGGAGGCCCAGTGCTAGTTGCTGTTTTTTTGCCTATTTCAGTGTTTCGCAGAAAAGGAATATCAAACAGAATCCAAACGGAACGAAACCATCGCGAGGATCTTTCTTGGAACAAACGCAATCCAGGAGACTTGGAGTGGAAGTCAGAGACGCAACGAGGCGGCCACGAGGCAGGAGGGCGCGCACCCACCCTCATGGGCCCCTCATAGCTCCACCGACCTACTTCTTTCGCCTATATACTCTTATACCCTGAAAACATCCAGGAGAGCCACAAAACCACTTTTCCACCGCCGCAACCTTCTGTACCTGTGAGATCCCATCTGGGGCCTTTTCCGGTGATCTGCCGGAGGGGGATTCGATCACGGAGGGCTTCTACATCAACACGATAGCCTCTCCGATGATGAGTGAGTAGTTTACCACAGACCTTCGGGTCCATAGTTGTTAGCTAGACGGCTTCTCCTCTCTCTTTGGTTCTCAATACAAAGTTCTCCTCGATGTTCTTGGAGATCTATTTGATGTAATTCTTTTTGCGGTGTGTTTGCGAAGATCCGATGAATTGTGGGTTTATGATCAAGATTATCTATGAACAATATTTCGTTCTTCTCTGAATTCTTATATGCATGATTTGATATCTTTGCAAGTCTCTTCGAATTATCAGTTTAGTTTGGCCTACTAGACTGATCTTTCTTGCAATGGGAGAAGTGCTTAGCTTTGGGTTCAATCTTGCGGTGTCCTTTCCCAGTGACGGTAGGGGCAGCAAGGCATGTATTGTATTGTTGCCATCGAGGATAAAAAGATGGGGTCTATATCATATTGCTTGAGTTTATCCCTCTACATCGTGTCATCTTGCCTAATGCGTTACTCTGTTCTTATGAACTTAATACTCTAGATGCTTGTTGGATAGCGGTCGATGTGTGGAGTAATAGTAGTAGATGCAGAATTGTTTCGGTCTACTTGACACGGACGTGATGCCTATGTTCATGATCATGCCTAGATATTCTCATAACTATGCGCTTTTCTATCAATTGCTCGGCAGTAATTTGTTCACCCACCGTAATATATGCTATCTTGAGAGAAGCCACTAGTGAAACCTATGGCCCCGGGTCTACTTTACATCATATAAGTTTTCGATCTATAATTCTCGTTTACTATCTATTTATTTTGCAATCTTTACTTTCCAATCTATACAACAAAAATACCAAAAATATTTATCTTATTATCTTTATCAGATCTCACTTTTGCAAGTGGCCGTGAAGGGATTGAAACCCCTTTATCGCGTTGGTTGCAAGGTTCTTGATTGTTTGTGCAGGTACTAGGCGACTTGCGTGTAGTCTCCTACTGGATTGATACCTTGGTTCTCAAAAACAAAGGGAAATACTTACGCTACTTTGCTGCATCACCCTTTCCTCTTCAAGGGAAAACCAACGCATGCTCAAGAGGTAGCAATACTCAGGGAGAACACTTGTACCTTGAATTTTAGTCCGAGATCATCTTATAATGTTACCGCCGTACTAAGCAAAATAAGATGCATAAAGGATAAACATCACATGCAATCAATATAAGTGATATGATATGGCCATCATCATCTTGTACCTTTGATCTCCATCTCCAAAGCACCGTCATGATCACCATCGTCACCGGCTTGACACCTTGATCTCCATCGTAGCATCGTTGTCGTCTCGCCAACTATTGCTTCCACGACTATCGCTACCGCTTAGTGATAAAGTAAAGCAATTACATGGTGATTGCATTTCATACAATAAAGCGACAACCATATGGCTCCTGCCAGTTGCTGATAACTGTGTTACAAAACATGATCATCTCATAAATAAATTTATATAATCATGTCTTGACCATATCACATCACAACATGCCCTGCAAAAACAAGTTAGACGTTCTCTACTTTGTTGTTGCAAGTTTTATGAGGCTGCTACGGGCTCTAGCAAGAACCGTTCTTACCTACGCATCAAAACCACAACGATTTTTCGTCAAGTTTGTTGTTTTAACCTTCAACAAGGACCGGGCGTAGTCACACTCGATTCAACTAAAGTTGGAGAAACAGACACCCACTAGCCACCTGTGTGCGAAGCACGGCGGTAGAACCAGTCTCATGAACGCGGTCATGTAATGTCGGTCTAGGCCGCTTCATCCAGCAATACCGCCGAATCAAAGTATGACATGCTGGTAAGCAGTATGACTATTATCGCCCACAACTCTTTGTGTTCTACTCGTGCATATAACATCTACGCATAGACCTGGCTCGGATGCCACTGTTTGGTAACGTAGTATGTCAAAAAAATCCTACGATCATGCAAGATCTATCTAGGAGAAGCAAAACAACGAGCGGGGAGAGTGTGTCCACGTACCCTCGTAGACCGAAAGCGGAAGCGTTAAGTAACGCAGTTGATGTAGTCGAACGTCTTCGCGATCCAACCGATCAAGTACCAAACGCACGGCACCTCCGCGATCTGCACACGTTCAGCTCGGTGACGTCCCTCGAACTTCTAGATCCAGCTGAGGTTGAGGGAGAGTTTGGTCAGCACGGCGGTGTGTTCACGGTGCTGATGAAGTTACCGATGCAGGGCTTCGCCTAAGCACTACGATAATATGACCGAGGTGGAAATATGTGGAGGAGGGCACCGCACACGGCTAAGAATCAACTTGTGTGTCTATGGGGTGCCCCCCTCTCCCGTATATAAAGGAGGGGAGGAGGGGGCCGACCGGCCTCATGGTGCGCCCCCAAGGGGGGATTCCTACTCTTACTAGGAGTAGGTTTCCCCCCTTTCCTAGTCCAACTAGGAGGGGGGAGGAAGGGGAAGAGGAGAGGAAGGAAAGGGGGGTCGGCCCCCCTCCCAATCCGGATTGGGCTTGGGGGGCATGCCCCTCCTCTTGGCCGCCTCCTCTCTCTTCCACTAAAGCCCATGTAAGCCCATTAAGCCCCCGGGGGGTTCCGGTAACCCCCCGGTACTCCGAAAAATGCCCGAACTCATCCGAAACCATTTCGGTGTCCAAACATAACCTTCCAATATATCAATCTTCATGTCTCGACCATTTCGAGACTCCTCGTCGTGTCTGTGATCACATACGGGACTCCAAACTACCTTCGGTACATCAAAACACATAAACTCATAATACCAATCGTCATCGAACATTAAGCGTGCGGACCCTACGGGTTCGAGAACTATGTAGACATGACCGAGACTCATCTCTGGTCAATAACCAATAGCGGAACCTGGATGCTCATATTGGTTCCTACATATTCTGCGAAGATCTTTATCGGTCAAACCGCATAACAACATACGTTGTTCCCTTTGTCATCGGTATGTTGCTTGCCCGAGATTCGATCGTCGGTATTATCATACCTAGTTCAATCTCGTTACTGGCAAGTCTCCTTACTCGTTTCGTAATGCATCATCTCATAACTAACTCATTAGTCACATTGCTTGTAAGGCTTATAGTGATGTGCTTTACCGAGAAGGCCCAGAGATACCTTTCCGACAATCGGAGTGACAAATCCTAATCTCGATCTACGCCAACTCAACAAACAGCATTGAAGACACCTGTAGAGCATCTTTATAATCACCCAGTTACGTTGTGACGTTTGATATCACACTAAGTGTTCCTCCGGTATTCGGGAGTTGCATAATCTCATAGTCACAGGAACATGTATAAGTTATGAAGAAAGCAATAGCAATAAACTAAATGATCATAGTGCTAAGCTAACGGATGGGTCAAGTCAATCACATCATTCTCTAATGATGTGATCCTGTTTATCAAATGACAACTCATGTCTATTGTTAGGAAACTTAACCATCTTTGATTAACGAGCTAGTCAAGTAGAGGCATACTAGTGACACTCTGTTTGTCTATGTATTCACACATGTACTAAGTTTTCGGTTAATATAATTCTAGCATGAATAATAAACATTTATCATGATATAAGGAAATATAAACAACAACTTTATTGTTGCCTTTAGGGCATATTTCCTTCACATAGTCATTGGGGGACAATGTCGACGGCTAGCGCGGAGCATGGTGCTTCCACTAGGACGTGGACGGGAGCCCCCGAGGCCCGAGGGCGGCTCTCCGAAGACTCCGGGTGTGTACAGCCCCACTCATTATTACATGAGTGTCACGGGCAGAGACCTTCATAGGCGTGAGCCTTGCTTCATATCGCCAGGCGAGGGCCCTGCCCTGCGCCACCCTCGACCACCGTTGGGGCGTCCGGAAACCAGGACGGTGCCAAGGGGCAAAGGGGACGGGGGGAGGGCTCACTAGCGCCTCCCCGGCAGAGGACCTACCACCGGGCGACGCCTTGCTCTGTGCGACACGGGGGAGGGCCTAGCTGCTGACCCCTCCCGTGCAGCCCCCAGTGCGCTACCCCTGGTTGAAGCGGGGCTGCCGCCCTAGGGTCGCCGTCTGCCGTTGTGGCCTGGTCCACCTGCGGTCCATGGTTAGTGTGAGCCTGCTCCTGAGATATCAGTGGTACCCTGTAGTTGTTGTTGCTGGTGGGGTCGGCGAGGCTCCCGGGTGGCTCGTGGAAGGCCTCAGCTTCCAGCATCTCTTCTTCCCAGCCCGGCTCGAGAAACGAGCAGGGGCCATCCTCTGGCGTGTACTCCTGATCCACCATGCGGGGCACATAGGCTTCCGGGGTCGCCGCTCCGGAAATCGAGCCGAGGCGCCATGCGCCCCGCGCCATCGGGCCTAGCGTGAGGGTGGAAGGCGTCGGTCCGTGCCGACCGCGTCCTATGGCGTTTGGCGGTGCGCGGGCCGCCTGGAGTGCGGAGTTGAGGTCTCCCTGGGCGCACGGCGCTGCCCTGACGGGCCAAGCAGCCCAATGATCGGCGTTGGTCCTTGGGTCGCCAGACATTGGAACTATGGGGTGTTGGTGGGTCGCTTGACGGAAGAAAGGCTTCTGCGCACCCCTACCTGGCGCGCCAAATGTTGGATTACGGGTTCCGGCAAACCCTTGAGGTTCGAACACTGGGGTGCGCACGAAGATCTCTCTCTCCCTAGCTCGCTCTCGCAACGATCTCAAGGCCTAGCTCGACGAACCCAAAGAACAAGAGACACGAGAGTTTATACTGGTTCGGGGCACCATTGTGGTGTAATACCCTACTCCAGTGTGGTGCGGTGGATTGGCTTGTAGGCTGAGGATGAACTTGTACAAGGGATGAACAACCTCCTGAGGAGAGGTGTTCTTGAGCTTGGTGAGCTTGTGTGAGCGAGGATGGTCTGAATGATCCGTCCCCCTGCTAGGGTGGTGGCTAGTCCTATTTATAGAGGCCTGGGTCCTCTTCCCAAATGTTAGGCGGGAAGGGATCCCACAACAGCCAATTTTGAAGGGAGACAACTAGTACAAGATATTCTGACAAAAGTTGGTCTTCGCCTGCCAAAGGCTCTGGTGGTGACGCCACCGTGGGCTCCGCGATGACCTCCGTCCTGCCGTCCTGCTGGTCTTGGTCTTGTTGCACCGATATGGAAACCTTTGCCTGATGCCTCGGGACTCCTCGCCCGCGCTTGCCCCCTTAGCACCAAAGAGGAAACTGGTACACTGCGCCCGCCTGACCCTGGTCGTCATGGCTCATGTCACGTGGACCTCGCGAGGTGCCCCTTGCATAGATATCTCCGCTCCTCGGGAGCTAGCCTAGCGAGGCCGCCCCTGAGGAGGTCTTGGTGTCGTCCGCCTCGCGAGGGTCTTGAGTGGTTGCTGCTGAAGATGGGTCGTACCAGGCCATTGGTGGAGCCACACCCTGGGCCGCACGCAGGCAAGTCTGGGTACCCCAGTTCCCAGGACGCCAACATCTACGATATTTATCTTCATGGTGTCCATATCCTACTCATGCTAGTGTTCAATGTTAATTATGCATAACGCATGTTCATGACCGTTTTCGCTCTCTAGCTGGCCGCTTCTCAACCTATTTGCTAGCCTTCGCCTGTACTAAGTAGGAATACTACTTCTGCATCAAAATCCTTAAACCAAATTTATTCCAGATGAGTCCACCATATCTACCTATATGCGGTATTACACTGTCGTTCTAAGAATTTGCATGTGCCACCTCAAAAAACTTCAAATAAACATATGTTTTTGTGTGCCTGGATTGTTCATAAAGCGACAGGGGGTAGTCGGTATCTTTCAGGCTAAGTGGGTTATTCTCATGATGAGTGTTTATTCACTCATCCTTGCATGAGAGGGGCGTTAATAGGGATTCCCAGTCCCGAAAAAAATGCAAATAATTAAACAAAAATCCCGCAGGATTGTTGTTGCTATGGAGGGTACCCGTTGATTTGACTAGCCGTGGAGTGTGTTTGTTGGTGGAGGGGGAGTAAACATTTACTTTTATCACTTGGGAACCACCACTAATGTGTTTAGTAGGGAAGATATTGATAACTTTTGGTCGTGATGTAAACATGAAGGGTGCATTTCCCAAAAAATCATTTTCTGTTTTTTAAAACCTTTAGCTCTGGCACCTCTGCAAACCCATGCTTCCCTCTGCGAAGGGACTATCTATTTAATTTTATGTTGAGTCATCACCTTCTCAAATAAGCGCTAGATCTAAGAGCACTATTGTCATCCTCATGCATTGTGTATAGTTAATGTTGGATGCATCATGATTGGATCTTTTCGACCATGAATTACAATGTTTAGTCGCTGCTTGAACTTCGGAGGTGCTCCGCATTTATGTTTTGTGGTAGCAGAAAGGGCTAGCGAGATACCACTGTTGTCATATTATATCATGATTGTTTTGACAAAGTGATGGCATTTGATATATTTTATTATTGCTCTCTAGTTGATTATGCCATTGATATAGTTAATATAATTTTTAGGAGTTATTGCTGACATGGTTAGTCATGATCTTTGCTGAAAACCTGGGTGCTACTTAAGCTTGTTTATCTAAACAAGAGCAAAAGAGTTCGTAAAAGTTTTTCTTTTCCACTTTCAGTTTATCAACTGAATTGCTTGAGGACAAGCAAAGGTTTAAGCTTGGGGGAGTTGATACGTCTCCGTTGTATCTACTTTTCCTAATGCTTGTCCTCTTGTTTTGGACTCTAATTTGCATGCTTTGAATGAAACTAACCCGGACTGACGCTGTTTTCAGCAGAACTACCTTGGTGTTGTTTTTGGTGCAGAAATAAAAGTTCTCTGAATGGAACGAAACTATTTGGAGAATTATTCCAGAATATATATAAAATGTTGGCATGAAGAACCATCAGGGGGACCCCTGGCTGGGCACAAGACACCAGGGCGCCCCCCTCCTTTGGCGCGCTCTGGTGGGTTGTGCCCACCTGGTGGCCCCGCAGACACTAATTCCGACGCTATAAAATCCTATTTTTGGAGAAGAAGATCGGAGAGAAAGTTGCATCGCGTTTCACGATACGGGGCCGCCGCCACCTCATGTTCTTCATTGGGAGGCTAGATCTAGAGTCCGTTCGGGGCTCCGGAGAGGGGAATCTTCGATCTTTGTCCTCACCAACCCTCCTTCATCACCAATTCCATGATGCTCCCCACCGGGAGTGAGTAATTCCTTCATAGGCTCGCTGGTCGGTGAGGAGTTGGATGAGATTCATCATGTAATCGAGTTAGTTTTGTTAGGGCTGGATCCCTAGTATCCATTATGTTCTGTGATTGATGTTGTTATGACTTTGCCACGCTTAATGCTTGTCACTTTGGGCCCGGGTGCCATGATTTCAGATCTGAACCGTTTATGTTTTCACCATTATATCTATGTTCTAGATCTGATCTTGCAAGTCATATTCACCTATTATGTGTTATGATCCATAAACCCCAGTGTGACAGTAATTTGGATACTTTCCGGTGATGACCGTAGTTTGAGGAGTTCATGTATTCACTATGTTAATGCTTTGTTCCATTTCTCTATTAAAAGGAGGCCTTAATATCCCTTAGTTTCCTTATGGACCCCGCTGCCACGGGAGGGTAGGACAAAAGATGTCATACAAGTTCTTTCCATAAGCACGTATGACTATTTACGAATTACATGCCAACATTATATTTATGAACTGGAGCTAGTGCCGTATCGCCCTAGGTTATAACTGTTATATGATGAATATCATCCAATGAATCCACGCCAATGCCTATGAATTTTCCACATGTTGTTCTTGCTAAGTTAGTATTGCTGTTGTTACTGTTACACTTGTTAGAAAATCTTTGTTATCACTGTTACCATTACTACTATTGTTACCACTATTATCAAAACTATCATATTATTGTGCTACTGATCACTTTGATGCAGATATTTAATCTCTGAGTGTGGTTGGATTGACAACTCAACTACTAATACTTACAAATATTCTTTGGCTCCCCTTATGTCGGATCTTTAAATTTGGGTTGAATACTCTACCCTCGAAAACTGTTGCGATCCCCTATACTTGTGGGTTATCACATTCCATATCAAAAATTCTATTTTTACCATTTACCTACTCGAGGACGAGCAAGAATTAAGCTTGGGGATGCTTGATACGTCTCCAATGGATCTATAATTTTTGATTGTTTCATGCTATTATAGTATCAATCTTGGATGTTTTATATGCAATTATATATCATTTTTTCGGACTAACCTATTAACCTAGTGCCCAGTGCTAGCTGTTATTTTCTACTTGTTTTTGGATTTTTAGAAAATCAATATCAAACAGAGTCCAAAGAGAGAAAAAAATTGGATTAATTTTTCTGGACCAGAAGGGACCCTAGAAGGTTTGGGAGAAGACCTAAAGAGCCATGAGGGAGCGACAAGTTCAGGAGGCGCGCCCCGAGGCTTGTGGGCCCCTCGTGGCACCTCTTGAACAAATCCCACCTCTATAAATTCCCAAATATTCCCAATGCATCAAAGAGCCACCCAAAATACTTTTTCTGCCGCCGCAAGTTTATGTTCTTTCGCGATCCCATCTAGAGGCATTTCCGGTACTCTACCGGAGGGGGAAACGATCACGGAGGGCTTCTACATAAACCTTTCCGCCCTTCCAATGATGTGTGAGTAGTTTACCACAAACCTACGGGTCCACAGCTAGTAGCTAGATGGCTTCTTCTCTCTCTTTGATCTTCAATACAATGTTCTCCTCGATGTTCTTGGAGATTTATTCGATGTAATCTTCTTTAGCGGCGTGTTTGTTGGGATCCGATGAATTTTGGGTTTATGATCAGATTATTCCAGAATATTATTTGAGTCTTTTCTGAATTCTTATATGCATGATTGCTATAGCTTTGTATTTCTCTCTGATCTATCTGTTTGGTTTGGCCAACGAAATTCATTTATCTTGCAATGGGGGAGGTGCTTTGTAATGGGTTCAATCTTCAAGTGATCTATATCCAAGTGACAGAAGGGGACAAGACACGTACTTGTATTGTTGCCATTAAGGGGAAAAGACGGGGTTTATTCATATTAGTTGGATTTACTTTGTCTACATCATGTCATCTTGCATAAGGCGTTACTCCGTTTCTTATGAACTTAATACTCTAGATGCATGTTGGATAGCGGTCGATGGGTGGAGTAATGTAGTAGATGCAGGTAGGAGACGGTCTACTTGTCTCGGACGTGATGCCTATATACATGATCATTGCCTTGAATATCGTCATAACTATGCACTTTTCTATCAATTGCCCATAGTAATTTGTTTACCCACCGTATGCTTTTTGTTCAAGAGAGAAGCCTCTAGTGAAAATTATGGTCGTCGGGTCTACCTTTACCATATATTAAAATCCAAAACTACCTTGCTGCAATTTATTTACCGTTCTTTTATTTTATGTTTTTTATCTATCTACCATTATCAGACTTGATCCTTGCAATTAACCACCAAGGGGATTAACAACCCTCTTGATCGCGTTGGGTGCAAGTATTTGTTCTTTTGTGTGTAGGTGATGTTCACGAGGTTTCGCGTGGTTCTCCTACTGGATTGATAATCTTGGTTCTTAACTAAGGAAAATATTTATCTCTATTGTACTGCATCATCCTCTCCTCTTCGAGGAAATCCCAACGCAGCTTACAAGTAGCAGGAAGAATTTCTGGCGTCATTGCAGGGGAGACATCACCAGAACCTATCAATTACCTTCGCATAAACTCTCATCTACTTGCATTTACTTCCATTTGCCATTTGCCTCTCGTTTCCATCTCCTACACTTCTAAAACATTTTCACAAAAACACAAAAACATTTTTGCAGATTTAGTTTTTAATGTTTTATCTCTTGAACTATGCGTCCAAATCACGAACCGTTTTTGTCATTGGGTTTCTCGCATCATGATCTTAAAAAAAATTCCACATTAATTACTAGGAAAAACAGGAAACAGCAAAAAACTGGAAACCATTAACAATGAAAACCAAAAAGGAAAAAAGGGACCCCAAAAAAATGAAAACCCAAAATCAAGAAAGCACAGTTGTGCTTTTCAAAAAAATTGGAGCACATTTGTGGTTTTTCACTTTTCAGGAAGCACATTTATGCTTCACGGGGAGCACATTTGTGCCTTTTCATTTTTTGGAAGCGCGGTTGTGCTTCCCAAAAATACAGATATGCTTCACTGTGAAGCACGTTTGTGTTTTTCATACAAGTGCCTCACGCAAGGAATAAATATATTTTGCAAAAACATAGGAGAAAAGCACAAACCGAAAACCTGAAAAGAAAAGCTGAAAATACATGCATAAAAAGAAAATTAAAAAGGGTTTCCCGTGGGCGCGGCTAGCGCACGACACATGGCAACACTGGTGTGCACCACATGTTGCGCTGGGAGTGCTCCCGCGCATAACAATTGCCCCTGGAAACAACCCCCCACCCCCCGAAGGGTTACCCGCTAATTAGGTGTCCCTTGGGTTAAAGGCAAATCGGTACGCGATGCGCACCCCAACCGTGTGTACACTTTCTAAGTGGCTCGACCCATCAAGGGGTAATGCTTATACACAAGTTGCAACTAGTTTCGGGAAGCTTCTAGAAGGTTTTTGGTCAGGTTTTTTCTTTTGTCCTTTTTAGTTGGTTTTTCCCTTTTTCTAATTCAAATGTGTGTATTTTCTCAATTCATGGGATATTTCCAAATTTGTGACTTTTCAGATTCATAATTTTTTAAAGCTCACGAACTCTTTTTCCCAATTTATGAAGTTATTTTAAATTGTAAACTTTTTAAAATTCAGAAAAAATATCTTTGCAAGTTGTTTTCAAATTTATGAACTTTTCTCAAATTCGTGAACCTTTTTTCTAGTTTCATGTTTCTTTTAAAGTTAACGATGGAAGGTCAAATGGTCAACCCAGAAAAACAAGGCAAGAACAACATAGGAGGGAAGCGACATAACTATAACAAACCAATAGTGTTAGATGGGACGGCTCATATAGGTGGCTCGAGGTGCTATAAGGGCAAATTGGCGCCTGAAGCATGGTACAAGAGGGCTCAGTGGCAATTCCTCATCCATGCATCATACGATTCTCAAAAGAGAAAATATAACGAAATACTTCTATTCAGCTTGTTGATAGGACGTAGAACGTTAGGCGCACTGTCCGCACGCCATGTGTCCCTGGTGAATTGTCTGTAACATGACTCTTGTTGCGAAACTGAGATTGATAACAAGGCTTTTGTTGCAACACAACTGACCGTACGACGACAGCCATGGCGCGAGACAAAGATGGTTTTTACAACAAGGATTATGTTGCGGACAAAGTTTTGCAATGAGACACTTGTTGCGAACGGCAACAACACCGACGACAGTGCTGCAACATTTTTTTGATTGAAAAAATTTATGCAACATTATCCATGTTGCACCGCAACGTCATCTATGCTGCCAAATGGTGAAAGGCAAAAAATAATAACTTTGCAACACAACCATTGTTATAAATATTTTTCCGTAACACGACCTTTGTTGCACAAATGACGCTTAAGTAAATAGCGCTTCAAGCTCAAAAAGAGAGCAAATAATGATTTCATGTGGCTTTGCAGACATCAAACTTAGTATAAAAGAAGAGGAAACCGCTGTTACAGAGCGAGCATCGCAACAGCCAGTTTATTGCAATTTGTAGCACACACATTTGGGGAAGATCGTGTCGGGCCCTTGGGACTGGGGGTACCTAGGCTTTTCTGCCTGCGGCCTAGGGTGCGGCACCAGCAGAAGGCCCATGCTAGCCCATCTTTGGACTTCAAGAGCAAGGCCCTCGTGAGGACCCCCTCCTCGCGAGGCGCACATCATCAAGCATCGTAGACCGCCTTGCGAGGCCCTCTCGCAGGGCGGCTTCCCGAGGCCCCTCACAAAGGCGTGTAGACAAAGGATCAAGTGGAGGAGTCACGCTGCCCCGCATGCTCACATGGGTGACGCGCGTGATGACAAGCAGAGCCAGAGAGGCGCCAGTAGGCATGGATGAGGAGACTTTCCTTTTTCGTGCTAAGGGAGCATGGACAGCGCGTTGGTTCCCGAAGCAATCCCCAAAGGTTACCACTTTGGTGCAAGAAGACGAGGACATCAGGCTCGCCAGGACGGAGGTCGTCACCGAGCCCACCAGCGCGTCATAGCAGGGGCTTGAGCAAGCGAACGCCACCTTTAGTCAGAATAAGTTGTACTCATGTTCCTCTTCAAAATTGGCCGTTGTGGCAACCCTTCACGCCTAGTGTTTTCGGGGGAAGAGGACCAGGGCCAGTATAAGTATAGGCTAGACGCCACGGTAGAGGAGGATCAATCCCTCGAGCCACCCGAGCCTCCCGAGGCAGTTCGTCCTCCTTGTTCACACACACACTCATCCTCCCTCGCGAGGCAATCAAACCACAAAGTAGGAGTAGGGTCTTACACCGTAAGGTGGCCCAAAGCTGGGTAAACTATTGCGTTTGTATTTTGTGTTTCCCCTCAATTGAGCACGCCGGAGCATCGTCGTGAGGTAGTGAGCAGTGAGTTGGGGCTCAGTGAGGTTATGCGAGCACAACCCAGAGTTCGAACCTTACTTGGGTCCGCGGAGCCCCGATTCTGACATTTGGCGCTCCGGGTACGGGTGCGCCTCTTCCGCTTCGCTCCGGTTCCTGCTCCATCGTCCCCATGGCTGACGCTCGTCGTGTTCGTGCTGAGCACCGAGCGGCTCGTGTCGCCTAGACGGAGCCCACAGGCCGTGGTGATTGTCGTCACTCCACCTCGGCTGCGGCCAACGCCGCCACCGACCCTGCTGCTCACGAGCAGCTGGATTCCTCCATGCAACCTTCCGTGCAACCCGACGGCCGCACCACCAAACCTTTCCTCACCCCAGCTATGGCTTCGTCCTACCACACCCGTCGTGGGCCGGTGAATGCGCAGGCTGCACTGCTCATGGCACGCGAGCTAATGCGCTACCGCCCGGCCAACGAAGGCTACGACGCCTGGCTTGGCCACATCACTGAGCACGTCAACGCCGCGGGCGAGGCCCCGACGCCTTCCCACTCGCTTCGTCCTTCATCGTCCCGTGCTGGCGATGTGGCGCACGGCGCGCCTCCACCTCCTCCCTTGCGCGGTGACGACGCCGAATCTCGGCATGATGCGCGGCCGCGCGACCCACCGGGAGGAGCGCATGCGCCGGCCCGAGATGAGGCCAGCTGCCCAATCGTGAACCGTGCGCTGCTTAATGCACGTGCATCCCTCGAACGGCCTGGACCGGGTCGCCCAAGACGTCGCAGCGGTAGGGCGCCAAGACCACGCCGCCCACGCACGAGGTGCGCCCATGAGCACCGCCGGCTACCGGGTCTTCACTCGCGTGTTGCGTCGGGTGGTTTTTCGAGTCAAGTTCAAGCCAGAACTGCCCCCACGCTACGACGGCATCCCCGACTCCGCGGAGCATTGAGGCAGCAAACAGCAACGACAAAGTCATGGCGAATTGTTTTCCCATGGCCCTCAAGGATGGCGCATGCTCCTGGCTCATGAACCTGCACAAGGGTTCTATCTCTTCGTGGGATGACCTCCACGAACAGTTTATCGCCAACTTCCAGGGCACTCGTGACCGCGCCCTCACCATTAACGACCTACGACGTGTGAAGCAACGCCCTAGCGAGACCCTCCGCAAGTACATTCAGCACTTCACCTAGGTGCGCTACAAGATCCCGAAGGCCTCGGACGAAGCCATCATCTCGGCATTCACCAATGGCGTCATTGACGTCAGTATGTCCGAATATCTCACCATCAACGATGACCTGAGCTCAGCACTAGAACTATTTAACATGGCCGATAAGTACGCCATGGCGGAGGAGGGTCGCCTCTTCCTCCTCAACAACCTCTACACCGAGCCAAACGACAAGAAGACCAAGGACAAGGCCAAGGAAGTAAAGCGCAATGGCCCCAGCGTGCTGGCGACGGAGCCTGAGCAGAAGCGCGGGCGCGGTCGTGACGAGCCCGTCAAGGATAGCTGCCTGTTCAGCGTCTACCACAACATGCACACCCACAACACCGACGACTGCCAGGAGCTCAAGGCACTCTGCGACGAGCACTTCGGCCGTCACCCCTGTCAGCGTTCTGGGAACGGGGGTACCTAGACTTGCCTGCATGCGGCCCACGGCGTGGCTCCATCTACGTCCTGGTAAAACCCATCTTCAGCACCAGCAACACAAGACCCTCGCGAGGGGCCAAGCCTCGTGAGGCGGACGACACCAAGACCTCCAGAAGGAGTGGCCTCTTTAGGCTGGCTCCTGAGGAGCAGAGATTTCCATGCGAGCCCCCACCTCGTGAGGTTCGGCTGACGCGAGCCATGACGACCAAGGCCAGGCGGGCGCCAGCGGACGCAGTACAGCAGGTTTCCTCTTTGGTGCTAAAGAGGCAAGCACAGGCGCGGAGTCCTGAGGAATCAGCCAAAGGTTTCCATTTCCAGGCAACAAGACCAAGACCGCCAGGACGGCAGGACAGAGGTCATCGCCGAGCCCACCACGGCGTCACGACCAGAAGCTTTGCAGGCGCAGACCACATTTTGTCAGGATAAGATGTACTAGTTGTCTCCCTTCGAATTTGGCCATTGTGGGATCCCTTCCCGCCTTCGTTTTGGGGGAAGAGGACCAAGGCCACTATATATATAGCCTAGCCACCACCGTAGAGGAGGATCCGGATCCAGGCTATCCACACCCTCACCAGCTCACACAAACACAAGAACACACCTCCTGAGGTTGTTCTTCCACTGCACTAGTTCATCCTCAGCCCATCTCCAGGCTAATCCACCACAAAGCAGGAGTAGGGTATTACACCGCGAGGTGGCCCGAACCTGGGTAAATTGCCTTGTTCCATTTCCTTCCAGTTCATCGAGCTAGGCCATGAGATCGACGAGTTGGCATGCTGGGGAGGTTGAGTTCTTTGCACGCACCCCAGAGTTCGAATCTATCTTGGGTCTGCGAAGCCTGAATCCGACATTTGGCGCGCCAGATAGGGGTGCGTCGGAGCCTCTCTTCCTCATGTCAATTCGCCATCGTTTCATCGTTCCCATGGCTGATGCTCGTCGAGTTCGTGCTGAGCGCCGGGCCGCCCTCGCTGCACGCGTCGCCCAGGCAGCGCCTGCAAGCGACGGCACTCCCCGTCGTTCTCCATCGCCTGCGGCCAACGCTGCCACCAGCCCCGCGGCCCATGAGCAGCAGGCTTCGTCGTTGTAGCCTTCTGTGCGGCATGACGGGCGCACCGCCACTCCGTCGCTGACTCCGGTGGCTGCTTCGTCTTCGCATGCTTGTTGCGGGCCGGCGAATGCGTAGGCCGCGTTGCTCATGGCACGCGAGCTTCTGCGCTACCGCCCGACCGACGACCTCTATGAGGACTGGCTGGACCGCATCGCCGAGCTCGTGAGCGCCACGAGAGAGGCCCCTGCGCCGTCCCGCTCGTTGCCTCCCCCGCCGCCTCTCGCGGACGACGTGGCCCACGGTGCGCCTCCTCCACCTCCCAGGAAGACGTTGTCCCTGAGCTAAGGCATGAGGCTCCACGGCATGACCCGCCACGCAGGGCGCCGGCGCGCGGTGAGGAAAGCTGCCAGGTGGTGCAGCGGCCACCAGGAGACGCGCGTGCACTCCTAGCACCGCCATGTCAAGACCGCGCGCCGCCTAAGGCGGTGGTGCGCGAGTGCCAAGATCAGGTTCCACTTCCACGGCGGGCTCCGGTGAGTGCGGCAGGCTGCCACACGTTCACCCCGGAGTTACGCCGTGTCATCTAGCCAGGGAAGTTCAAGTCGGACGTGCCTCCATGCTACGACGACACCCCCCGACCCTGCCGAGTTCCTGCAGCTCTACGAGCTGAGCATCGAGGCGGCCAACGGCGATGAGAAGGTCATAGTGAACTGGTTTCCCATGGCCCTCAAGGATGGCGCCCGCTCGTGGCTCCTGAACCTCCTCGCGGGATCGATCTCCTCCTAGGATGAGATGCGAGAGCGTTTCATCACCAACTTCTAGGGCACTCGCGACCGCGCGCCTGCTGCGGGTGACCTGCGATGCATCAAGCAGCAGTCAGGAGAGATCTTGCACAAATACATCCAGCGCTTCACCAACGTTCGCCGGAAGATCCCCAAGGTGTCGGACGAGGCCATCATTTTGGCGTTCACCGATGGCATCCGAGACGTCAAGATGAAGGAAGAGCTCGCCATACACGAGGACCTGTGCTCGACCCTAGAGATGTTCAACATGGCAACCAGGTGCGCGAGGGTCGAGGAAGGTCGCCTCTTCCTCCTTGAGCTTCCGGAGGCTGACCCAGAAGATAAGAAGGCCAGGGCCAAGGATGTGAAGCGCAAGGGTCCAGCTGTGCTTGCGTCCGAACCTGAGATGAAACGCGGTTGCGACCACCCGGAGTCATCCAAGGGCAGCCACCCATTCTGTGTCTTCCACAACGTGCACAAACACAACACCAACAACTACCAAGAGCTCAGGGCTATCCGCGATGGGCGCCTCGGTCGTTGCCCTGAGCGCAATGACCGAGGCTATGGCCATGGAGGAGGCCGAGGTGGGGACACTGGGACAACCGCGACCCCCGCTAGGATTGGCACGATCAGCCTCGTGAGGACCGCTGGCAGGGCCAGCCTCACGAGGGCGCCTGGAAGGATCAGCCTCGCGAGGACCGTCCTCAGGGCAATGCTGGCCTTCCTCCGCTGCCGCCGCCACCAAGGAGGAACGAAGACCACCACCAAGATGATGGGGCTGGGGGCTTCCAAGAGCCTCGCGCCATCTCTTGGATCTTAGGCGGTTCTCAGGCCCCTGCCTCCCATCGTATCTTCAAGCAGTTCGCTCGCGAGGTGAACGCGGCCCTCCCCAAGCTCGAGGCGACCCGTCCGCTCAGGTGGTCCAAGTACGCCATCACCTTTGACTCCACTGACCAGCTCAAGTGCTTGGCCACAGCCGGCGCCCTCCCAATGCTCTGCTCGCCTACCATCAGCAACGTCCTCATTACCAAGACACTCATCGATGGCGGCGCGGGGCTCAATAATCTCCCCGTCGAGACGTTCGGCAAGCTTCAGGTGCCGTATGACCAGCTTCTGCCTACCAAGCCCTTCTCAAGAGTGACCGACGGCTCCACCACCCCGACAGGGCAGATCCGCCTCCCTGTCACCTTCAGCAAGCGCGACAACTACCGCATTGAGCTCATCGACTTCGACGTCGCCCACATTCGCCTCCCGTACAACGCCGCCCTTGGGTATCCGGCCCTGGCCAAGTTCATGGCTGCGAATAATCATGGCTACAATGTCGTCAAGATGCCAGGGAGCTGCGGCATCATCGTGGTCGCCTGCAATGAGAAGAACGCGGTGTGCTCTCTCGAGCGCGCCTACCAGGCTGCGGCGGTCGAGGACCCAGATGACGAGGGTGTTGTCTACCCTCCTGAGGCCGTTCCCAAGGAGAAGAAGCTGCTGCTTTGCCTAGGACCTCAGGAGGATGGGGCGTCCGACGGCTGCGCCTCATGACCTGCGCCCACTAACGGGGCGCCTTCCTCTCTCCCGTAGGAAGGCGCGCCCGGTGCCCCTCTCAGGCTGGGCTCGGGGGCTCTCCTCTGGAGGGCCTCTGGCCTGGCCAGCATCACGAGGGAGGCGTTCGGGCACCATGTGGAGGCATGCTTCAACGCGCGTTTCCGCAAGGAGGACGCAGGGCGCGAGGCGCCAGGTGCTCAGGAGTTCATCACCAAGGCAACCAAGGAGCTTCAGGAGGCAAGATCTATGCGAGGAGAGCGTCGCCCCGCACCACCCAGCGCGGCTCCCTCCCCCGACGAGGGCAGCGAGCTGTGCGCCTGTGTCAACATCCTAGGGCTCAACGGGGCTGCGTCTCAGGAGCTCTTCTAGCCGTCCCACGTCGGCCGGTGCGAGGGCCCCCCTCACAGCTACGTTCGTATGCCTTTCGGTTTGCTGAACAGGGCTGCCACGCACCAGCGCCACATGCGGGGCATCCTGGTGGCTCATGAGGCCAGGCACCAGGCGATCCTATCGGAGGTGGCGTGGGATCCTCGTGAGCCCCCCGGGCCTCCAGAGCCTCACGAGGGTCATGACCTGGGCAACTTGTGCGGAGCGACTTCTGCAGCATGCGTCTTCAGCTACTCCAACACTTCTTCAGCAACGGTGCTAGGTGACACTTTTTGGTTTGTTCAATTGGGGGCGCCCCTCGGGCTACATTATCCCCAAGCTGTGTGGGTCCGTCCCTGCGGCATGTATCGTTCTTTACATCTATCAGAACTGGCTTTACCATTTCCATGAATTGCTTTGTGGTTATCACCTGTCTGTTCGGTGCTTCGTCGTCTTTTGTGGCCTCCGAGCGTTGCTAACCCGCCTCTTGCTCATCCCGCAACAGGGGCTACACATGCTGGCACGACGCTCGTGCTCGGGTCCGTCCCTACGACGCTGATAAATCTGAGAGATCGAGCTCTGGCTCGCGGCCTGCTCCGCGCACGTCACCTCACCAGATCCTCGGTGCCTTCATCTTCTTGCAAAAATATTAGTGGCAAGACGACAAGCGCGGTTATGTGCTATGTTCTCCTCCTCGGACTAACTCGCAGGAACCTCTGGAGCCTGACTACGAGCGGCCCCGTTGGCCACTCCTTTTTCATGCAATTTGCTTATGCATTAAAGGGGGGCTCCTGAGCATCGCGCCTCAGGGGCTCCTACTGGCTCTCGAGCCCTTGCCCCTGGCCTTGACCACGACATCGCGATCTGGCATACCAATGGCGGCCGAGCTTTGCTCGAGGGCCGGGACCCGAGGATGTAGAGCATTCAGATGAGCAAGAAAAATGTGGACCGACGAGCCCTACCCAGAAGCGCCACCACCAGGCCACAGTCAGGCGTCGCGCAAGGGAATCACCGCAGGCTCGCCAAGATAAGTCACCCCATACATGTAAACTTGAACCTCATGACCCAGTATTTCGACTCTTGCGATCTCGCTCGGGCAATGCCGATTTCCCTCTCGGCCTTCAGGGAGCTATTTGCACGCTAAAGGGGACCTCCTGAGTATCGCGCCTCAGGGGCTCTTACCAGACCTCGGGCCGCTCACCTCCTGGCCTTGACCACGGCATCGCGACCTGGCATACCAGCGATGGCTGAAGCCTGCGTGGGAACTGGGTCCTGTCAGCGTAGAGCATTAAGCTACCGCGAGGACGAAAAGGAGCACCATGCCGAAGCAAGATACGCAATCACAACACTGAACTAGGAATAATAACATTAAGGCAAAAGCATTACAATTTCTTACGCACCCCCACTGGGCTCGTCACAATCCGCGCAGGAAAAAAAAGAAGAGGGCCTTGAAGAACCCCGGCCGCAGGGTGTCACCGATGATGCCGGGCGGACGCCGCTGCCGCGCTCCTGGCGCGGCGAGTGCTCGGCGGCGAGTGCTCGGCGGCTCGTAGTTGTCGTCATCACTAGACTTCGGAGAATCGTTGGCTTCTGGGGAGTCGCTGCTGCTGCTGGCAAGGCCAAGGGCAAGTTTAGCGCCCGTGGCCGTGCAGCGTTCGCCTCTCCCAGAGCAGCACTCCAGGCACCGGCCGGCCTCGCCGAAGACCTTGAAGAAAAGCGTGGAGGCTCTGTCGTATTCCAAATGGATGGCGAGGGCCCCCTCCGGACAGCAGGCATGGGTGATCTCGCCCCACCCTCGCGTCATGAAGACGTCGCCCGGGGGGACGACCTCGACCTCCGCTTCCATAGCTTGCCTGCAGCACCCAGCGTGTTGCAGCCACAGCTCGGCGGCCCCCCTAGGCGACATCTCCTCCATAAAGAACTGCGGAAACCAGATCCACGTGCACGACGGCATTGCCGCCCACACCACGAACTCGCGCGCCGTGCCTTCGGCATGGGTGTACGTGTTGGGTGGCCGCGCAGCACCTCCGGGCTCTGGCCTGTGCGGCGCTGGACGTTGCCCCCGTGCGTAGGGCTTTGTGCGTGGGCGTACCTAGGGATCGGGAAGCCTGGTGGAGGCCGCTCATACCAAGTCCGCGTCACCTCAGGCCCCCCAGCGGCGTCGCGAGATCGGCCGAGCCTTTTCTTCGGCGGAAGAGGCCCTAGCTCCTCCCGAGGGGTCTTTCCCTTCTTCGCCGCGGAAAACCTCCTTATCGGCACCATGGACGCTTCAGCAGGACGGCGAGACAAGAAAGCGGAAGAAGGAGCAAGCAGCAAGAAGATGGAGATGAGCAAGGGGCTCTGCCCCTCTCCCCATTTATAGCCAGAGGGAGGCCAACCGCCGGCCTCCACGATCCCCCATAATGATGATCTTTCTGCATGCAGCAGGGTCTTGTCAAGTCGAACGGTTGCCGAGGCAGCGTGGGGAAGCGAAGACACCCACGTCCCATCAAATGCCACGCGTCGACCTGTTCCGCATGCGTTGGGGCCTGCGGCGCTTCGCCCTTGCCCTTTGGCTTCGCCTCGAAGCCAAGTCCGAACGTGCCTTGGGCCCGGTGGCTACTGTCGGCTTTCTGGGAACGGGGGTACCCAGACTTGCCTGCCTACGGCCCACGGCATGGCTCCATCGACGGCCTGGTACGACCCATCTCCAGCACTAGCAACACAAGACCCTCGCGAGGGGCCAAGCTAGCCTCGCGAGGCGGACGACACCAAGACCTCCAGAAGGAGTGGCCTCTTTAGGCTGGCTCCTGAGGAGCAGAGATTTCCATGCAAGCCCCCACCTCGTGAGGTTCGGCTGACGCGAGCCATGAGGACCAAGGCCGGGCGGGCGCCAGCGGACGCAGTACAGCAGGTTTCCTCTTTGGTGCTAAAGAGGCAAGTGCAGGCGCGGAGTCCCGAGGAATCAGCCAAAGGTTTCCATTTCCATGCAAAAGACCCAAACCGCCAGGACGGTAGGATGGAGGTCATCGCCGAGCCCACCAAGGCGTCACGACCAGAAGCTTTGCAGGCATAGACCACCTTTCGTCAGGATAAGATGTACTAGTTGTCTCCCTTCGAATTTGGCCATTGTGGGATCCCTTCCCACCTTCATTTTGGGGGAAGAGGACCAAGGCCATTATAAATATAGCCTAGCCACCACCGTAGAGGAGGATCCGGATCCATGCTATCCACACCCTCACCAGCTCACACAAACACAAGAACACACCTCCTAAGGTCGTTCTTCCACTGTACTAGTTCATCCTCAGCCCACCTCGAGGCTAATCCACCACAAAGCAGGAGTAGGGTATTACACCGCGAGCTGGCCCGAACCTGGGTAAACTGCCTTGTTCCATTTCTTTCAAGTACATCGAGCTAGGCCGTGAGATCGACGAGTTGGCATACTGGGGAGGTTGAGTTCTTCGCACGCACCCCAGAGTTCAAATCTATCTTGGGTCTGCGGAGCCCTGAATCTAACAACCCCGACCGGAACGATCGTGGCTTCGGCCGCCGAGGCGGCCAAGGTGGAGGCCAGTGGGACAACCACAACCCCGCCAGGGCTGGCGCCACCAGCCTCGCGAGGGCAGCTGGCGTGATCAGCCTCGCGACGTTGCCTCGCGCGATCAGCCTCGTGAGGCATGCCGTCAGAACAGCGTAGGCCTTCCCCCGCTGCCATCGCCGCCCAGGAGGAACGACAACAACAGCAAGACGAGGGGGCTGGGGGATACTAGGAGCCTCGCGTGATAGCCTGCATCCTCGGCGGAGCTCAGGCTCCCGTGTCCAACCGCCTCTTCAAGCAGTTTTCTGGCGAGGTGTACGCTACCCTCCCAAGGCTTGAGGCTGTACGGCAGTGGTCGTAGTACGCCATCACCTTCGACTCCAAGGACCACCTTAGGTGCTCGGCCACCACTGGCGCGCTCCCCTTGTTGTGCACTCCCACCAGCAACAATGTCTCTGTCACCAAGATCCTCATCGACGGGGGTGATGGCCTCAATGTGATCTCCATCGCAACCATTGAAACGCTTCAGGTGCCCTACGACCAGCTCATGCCCACTAGGCCCTTCTCGGGGGTGACCGACGGCTCCACCACTCCCCTGGGGCTACATCATCCTCATGTGACTTTTTGGTTTGTTCAATTAAGGGCACCCCCTCGGGCTACATCGTCCTCAAGCTGGTCAAGCCCCCGTGCAGCCCTATCATTTTTTATTGTGTACTAAACTTGGTCGTGCTTTCATGAGTTTATAAATCTTGTATAACTTCATTGTTGGTGCCGCGTCACATTTGGAGGCGCAGCCCCTTGGGGCCCCTCGCGCCCACAGATCCCCTCCTGACCGTCCCATGAGTGGGGGCTATTGGCACGGCGCATGTGCTTGGGTCCGTCCCGGCAGCGCTGATAAACCTAAGCGATCGAGCTCTCACTCACGGGTCGGCCCCGTGCACGTCACCTCACCATGTCCTTAGTGCCTTGTCTCCTCATGGAACAATCACGAATGGACCAGCAGAGCGCGCGTCATCCCTATACTTCGTAACCTGTCAACATGCAGCAGCTTCACGAGTCGGATGTCATATGGATAGCACCTTGCGTCGCCTCAGGAGGCCCAGCTTCGAGCAGGCGGCGGTCCGACCCACGCCACCAATCGCGAGAAGCTAAGTGCCATCACTTCACACGGTGCGCCGTTGCTGTTTGGAATTCCTTCTCCCCACGGCCCTGGTGAAGCATGTCGCCTCTTTTCACCTAAGGCACTTGCACGTTGAAGGGGGGCTCCTAGAGCATCACGCCTCGGGGGCTCTCACTGGCTCTCGTCCCCCTCACCCCCTGGCCTTGTCCCAGGCATCGCGACTTGACATGATAGCGGTGGCTGAGGCTCGCTCGAGGGCTGGGTCCTGAGGACGTAGAGCATTTTGGCAAGTAAGAAAAAGAGGAGCAAGCCTCGCGAGGGAGCATGGGAGGAGATTCACAATTTAATCGCGAAGGCATCAGCTAAGGCACAAAGGGCATCAATTTCGCACGCACCCCTCACGGGGCTTACATTGACCTACCACCGATAGAAGATGGACGGAAAACCAAACTTCAAAGGGACGTGTCCTCACGTCACGAGAGCTTCCCAGGAGCCGTGGCTCAGTGACCTTTTGATAGCGCTCCTTCTTTTCATGATCTTGTCCAAGGCAGAGGCCTCTTCTCTCAGATGAGACGCTTGCACGTCAATGGGGACCTCTGAGCATCGCGCCTCAGGAGCTCTTAATGAACCTCGGGTCCCTCACCTCCTGGCCTTGTCCCAGGCATCGTGACCTAACATACCAACGAAGGCTGAGGCTCGCCCGGGGCTGGGGCCTAGTGACGCAGAGCACTAGTGCGATCGTGAAGAAGGGGCCAAGTCTAAACGAGAAGCGCTAAGATCGAACTTAGTTTTGAGTCGCAAAAGCATTAAATTTAAGGCGCAAGCGCCATAGTTCCTTACACGTCCCCACGAGGCCCATGCCATTTCAATGCAGGAAGAAGAAGAAGAAAACAAAAGAAAGACTCCGGACGAAAGCCGTTGCCCCCAAGGCGCTGACTTGGGCGTCGCTCTCACCCTAGTCGGAGTCCTCTTCCTTGATCTTGACACTGTGGGAGCCACCGCTGCTCCAACTTCCATCAGAGGGGGACGTGTCGTCATCGTCACCGGTGGAGTCGCTGACGTCGCTCTCCATGCAGCACTCAGGCAGCAGCCGGTGACCCCGAAGATCTTCAGGAAGAGCATGGCGGCCCCTTCGTACTTGAAGAGGAGGATGTGCCCCTGCTTTAAGCCGCGGGCAAGGGCGAATGACTTCCACCCCTGCCTCAGGAACATGAAGCTGGAGGGGTGAGGTCTGTCGCCACCCAGGAAGGGTTGTCATTGCAACAGCCATCCGGCTGCAGCCACACGCCCAGAGGCGCGTGCTCCGCCATCTCCCTCGCGAAGGCATCGGGGAGCCGGAGCCAGGTGCAAGAATCGCGGTGCATGCTCACAATGAACTCGCGGGAAGCGTCAGAGGAGTGGCTCCAGGCCTGGGGCGGCCCGTAGCGCCGCTCCGCCCACTCCGGCCACGGCCACCACGTCCCCCGCGCCCGCTGAGGGAGTCCTGGATTAGGGGGTCCTCGGACAGCCGGACTATATCCTTTGGCCGGACTGTTGGACTATGAAGATACAAGATTGAAGACTTCGCCCCGTGTCCGGATGGGACTCTCCTTGGCGTGGAAGGCAAGCTTGGCAATTCGGATATGTAGATCTCCTCCCATGTAACCGACTCTGTGTAACCCTAGCCCCCTCTGGTGTCTATATAAACCGGAGGGTTTTAGTCCGTAGGAGAACAACAATCATAATCATAGGCTAGCTTCTAGGGTTTAGCCTACACGATCTCGTGGTAGATCAACTCTTGTAATACTCATATCATCAAGATCAATCAAGTAGGAAGTAGGGTATTACCTCCATCGAGAGGGCCCGAACCTGGGTAAACATTGTGTCCCCCGCCTCCTGTTACCATCCGCCTTAGACGCACAGTTCGGGACCCCCTACCCGAGATCCGCCGGTTTTCACACCGACATTGATGCTTTCATTGAGAGTTCCACTGTGTCGTCATCATAAGGCTTGATGGCTCGTCTCGTTGTCAAGGACAACATCACCTCTGGGGGAGCCCTGGTTGTAGGCCAAATTCTCCGACTAGGTGGCTTCGTCATGACCGCCCGCTCGGCCGTTGCGCCAACGATGACTTCTCGGGTCATCGAAAACAGCCTCCGCGTCGGCTCGGAATTCGCCGAGCAGATGGATCCAATGGAGCTCTCTTCCTTGAACGAGCTCTTGGATCGCATCGCCGCGTTGGGAGTCGCCATGGACTATGATCGGATCGGGCTTAAACCCGACCAAAGGGAGATTAACTCTCCGCCGGTCACCCATCAGATAGCGGTGGTGGAGGAGCAACGCAGCAATTCTTCCTCTATCTTGAGGACAAACTATGTCCGGATTCCCGAGCTCTCCGAGCCGGATACCCGTCTACGGGAGGACATGGCCCAAGCTTTGAACCTAGAATCAGACAGCGGGCCAAACCTATTGGGCAACATCCCGGAGCCCGAACTTCCAAGATCGGAAACTCCTCCGCCCCTGGGTCTCAGATCGGGTCAGGGTTCGGACTTAAATCCACCCACCCACCCAAATATAAGCGATCTTTCCCACATTAGACAAGAGCCCCAAGAGACAGTACATCACTGTTGGGCCAGATTCCTCCTTGTAATGAACAAGGCCAAGGACTGTCGCGAGGAAGACGCAATTTCATTCTTTTGCAATAATTGCACGGACAAGGGAATCCTCAACGCCATAAGTCGCCGTGACATAGCACACTTCGCTGACTTGGCGGCCATAGTACAGAAGTACTGTGCGATGGAAAGCGCCTGGAAAACACAAACAAAATTCTGGGATCCTCCGGCTCTCACTAAACCCCCCGTCCGAACTAAAAGGGTGTACTCTCGTAAGTCACCCGATCCAATTACAAAGAAACAAAAGCCCACTGCAGGGCGTGGAACCGTATTGGAGGGATGGCTCAATGGGCCATGCAAAATTCACAGTACAGCTGATACCATGCCAACACATAGCCTTAGAGCATGTTGGGTACTCCGGCAGGTGGCCAAGAGTGGCGAGGATATCCTCATCAACAATAACAGAGCACCGTCTGGTGGAAAATAACAATACAGTATTAACAGTCTTTGAGACCTTCACCTCAAATAATAGGCGTAAGCGAGCACTCCGCAGCCTTGCCGAAGTCTGCCATGTGGCAGCAGTAAATCCATGGAGCGACACGGCTATAACCTTCAATGCCAGTGACGAACCTAAATTCTGAACAGCCCGAGCACCAGCCACCTTGGTCCTTAGTCCAATTGTGGACGGCTTCCGGCTTACTAAAGTGCTCATGGACGGCGGCGGCGGATTAAACCTCATCTACGAAGAAACTCTTAGCAAAATGGAAATAGACAGGAGCCGCATTGAGCAAAGCAGCACGACCTTCAGAGGAATCATCCCTAGTTGGGAGGCACGCTGCGCGGGAAAAATCACACTAGATGTGGTATTCGGCACGCCGGAGAATTATAGGTCCGAAGAAATCACATTCCAAGTGGCCCCGTTCAGTAGCGGATACCACGCCCTTTTAGGGCGGGAGGCATTCACGATCTTCCAAGCTATACCCCATTATGGGTACATGAAGCTCAAAATGCTCGGGCCCAATGGAATCATCACTCTAGCCAGTGATCCGGACATAGCACTCTGCGCCAAAAATAAAACCGCCGCACTAGCCCTCGAGGCGTTATCCGAAGCCCTCGCGGCCGAAAAACTGACGGTGCTGTGCTCCATAGTGGACAGGGACGACGTGATACTCGACAAAAGATCCCAATCAACCTCTTTTAAACCAGCGGATGAAATAGTCAAATTCCAAGTCCACCCAACGGACCCTACAAAAACAGCATCCATCGGGGCACAATTAAACCCCACAGTAGACGCCGCACTACGGGAGTTCTTGCGTGAGAATTGGGACATCTTCGCCTGGCATCCTTCAGACATGCCAGGAATCCCCCGAAGGCTGGCCGAGCATAGCCTTAACATTCTAAAGGGATTCAAGCCGGTCAAGCAAACTCTTCGACGCTTCTATGAGCCTAAGCGACAAGCCATGGGAGAGGAGCTAGCCAAGTTACTGGAGGCCGGATTCATTCGAGAAATAAAACATCCGGACTAGCTAGCAAACCTGGTGATGGTACCAAAGAAGGACAAATCCTGGCGCCTATGTGTCGACTACAAGGACCTTAACAAGGCTTTCCCCAAGGATCCCTTCCCCCTCCCTCGCATCGATCAAATTATCGACGCTACCGCAGGACACGACTCATCGTGTTTCCTCGACGCATACTCCGGATACCATCAAATTAAGATGGCGGAGTCCAACCAAGCCGCAACGGCATTTATCACTCCATACGGCCCCTTTTGTTTCAACATCATGCCTTTCGGACTCAAAAACGCTGGTGCAACCTATCAACGCATGATTCAGACATGCCTGGAAACACAAATAGGCAAAACAGTGGAGGCATATGAACGGGGTCATCAAAACTAGACACGTCGAATCCTTAATAAATGACTTGAGGCTCACATTCGACAATCTCCGAACATACGACATCAAGCTCAATCCGGACAAATGTGTTTTCGGCGTGCCCGCCGGAGAGCTCCTGGGCTTCATCGTCTCCAGTAGAGGAATTGAAGCAAATCCGGCTAAAATCCGAGCTCTGTCATAGTTGGCCATCCCAACAGACCTCAAGCAAATCCAGAAATTAACTGGATGCGTGGCTGCCTTAAGCCGCTTTATCTCCCGATTAGGAGAAAAGGCACTACCCCTTTATCGCCTTCTTCAGCGCACCGAACACTTTGAGTGGACGGATGCGGCCACGGCCGGATTGGAAGAAATAAAAGCCATCCTGGCCACCAACCCAATCTTGGCCGTGCCAAATGTCGGTGAACCAATGTTGTTATATATAGCGGCAATGCACCAAGTTGTAACCGCAGTACTCGTCGTCGAACAAGAGACGGAAGGACATAAGCTCCCGCTTCAACAGCCGGTATACTATGTATCCACTGTCCTCACTCCATGCAAATCACGGTACCCACATTATCAAAAGATAGCATACACGGTCTTCATGGCATCCCGGAAATTATGGCACTACTTTCAAGAGTGTTCAATTACGGTGGCCTCGGAGGTACCACTCAATGACATAATAAATAACCGCGATGCCACGGGCCGGATTGCTAAATGGGCTATTGAGCTCCTCCCGTTCGACATAACATACAAACCACGGCGAGCCATTAAGTCACAAGTACTGGCTGATTTCGTTGCCGAATGGACGGAAGCCGAACTCCCTAAAGAGTACAGCGTGTACTCCAATCGGATCATGCACTTTGACGGCTCCAAGATGCTGGCTAGTCTGGGGGCAGGCGTCGTCCTGACATCCCCCACAGGAGATACGGTCCAATACATACTCCAAATATTATACACAGACTCCAACAATGCAGCAGAATATGAGGCCTTGTTGCATGGTCTCCGGATGGCAATCTCCATGGGCATTCAACGCCTAGAGGTGCGGGGCGATTCGAACCTCGCAATATCTCAAATAAATGGAGACTTTGACGCCAAGGACCCAAAAATGGTGGCTTATCGCAACGCCGTCCTCAAAATGTCAGCTCGGTCGAGGGGCTTGAATTCCACCATGTGGTCCGGGAAAACAATCAGGCGGCGGATATCCTCGCCCGCATCGGCGCTAAGCACGACCCTGTCCCACCTAATATCTTCTTGGAAAGGCTGTTTAAGCCATCTGTGGTATGGGAAGGAGAGACCGGCAATAATAGTCCAGACCCGGCCACAACGCCAGATCCCGAACACTCTGCGTAATCGGAGGCTCAGCCACAGAAATAACACCTTCGGCCCACATGATTATGGTCGTCATCGCCCCATGGACAGAACCTGTCACGACCGGTTTTTCAATAAAATATTTATTGAGAGACCAATCCCTTTTACGGACCAGTAAAGAAGAATTCCTTCTCACTGGTAGACAATATCTTGGTCACAGAAGAAAAAAAATACCAGGAGTACTGAATATAATACAAGGTTGGGCGGAGACTGCTCAACAATTTATTACATGAACGCCGATAAAACATAACGGCGGATAGGGTGGCATAACTACTAACTCACGATAACAACAGTGGTGGGAATATCACCGCGAAGTGGGTGATATGACTCTTGAAAACTACAGCTCTTCGAGCGTCGGAGAGAGGCTCAAGGAGACTTATTGCGGGTGGCGGAAGCATATATAATACAAGTGACCAATATCCGGGATCGCACAGGACTGACTGGGACTCCTCTAGGCGTCGGACGCACTATCAAACTCTTCATCCAAGAGATCGCCTTCGTCAACATCTGGCCAAATCAACAAGCCAGGTGAGTACTATGAAAGTACTCGCAAGACAGTTCGGACATAAGATATAACAAATGTAAACATGAAGCATATGAACAGATTAACAAGTGCGTTCAGACATAGAGATAATAATGCATGGGAAAATAACAGAGAAGTCGGGCGGTAGTCCTCCCGAAATCCCAAAATAAATATTGGGTGCCAAACGAGGGTCTGAATGACTCCTCGAGAGGAAACTGCAAGAATAATAATGCCGCAGTCGGGCGTCAGGGCGACACCACATAAAGGGCTTATAAAAGGAAATAAAAGATAGTGCATGCCACAGTCGGACGTCTGAGCGACATCACATAAAGGGCTTATATCAAAAGTAAATAATCAATATGCCACAGTCGGACGTCTGAGCGACATCACATAAAGGGCTTGTAAAAGGAAATAAAAGATAGTGCATGCCACAGTCGGACGTCTGAGCGACATCACATAAAGGGCTTATATCAAAAGTAAATAATCAATATGCCACAGTCGGACGTCTGAGCGACATCACATAAAGGGCTTGTATTGGAAATAAAAGACAAACATGCCACAGTCGGACGTCTGAGCAACATCACATAAAGGGCTTCATAACTTAACATCTTATTAGCTCAAGAATTTAAATCATATCCAGAGAATAATCAGGCATGAGATAAACAACAGGGTTAGTCCATCCACAGGAGTAACGTTCAGCCAAGTCTACTACTCATGCTCACTTACCGGAAGGAAGAACAAACCATGAGGACTTGACATAGATATGGATACACTGATTCACGATACTTGACCATGGATACGATGACTCGAAAGGATTTGACTCTGCAGAGTTTGTACTTTAACCACAGCCAACGGATTTCAGTAGTCACGGGGACTAGTTCCGTCTACGGTGTTTTGGAAGAAACACGTCTAACCAGTACACACCCAATTAACATTCCGAAGCCAGGAATCACCCTCGGCAACGTTCAAGAAAAACCTTGAGACGGGGAGGCTACAACCTCGCGTAGCATGGGATCAAAATTTCTATACGCGCGCTCTAAGGGGTGCCCCCCTCTCGGTCCCAACCGGAAACACCCATGCCCCCTGACCGGATGACTGGCTTTAATCCAGGGCCATGGAACCATCATCCCGGCCCCTCTGTTTGGTGTGTACACGGAAAGAGGTTACCAACTTACTAAACCGCATTCTGGCAGAAAACATGTGGTAGCACGGAAGGGGGAAGAACGATAACGTGACTCCGTCCACGTTAACGTCGGAATTTAACGGATGACGTAAGGCTGGCATGCTACAACAGTACCACCTTACTGCCCTTCATGTCACCACATGACTAGGCCATCTCTCATCAGAGATCACCGTAACTTTGGAACACACGGGTAGTTGCCTCACATGCAACGAGGTGCTCACCGATACTCGTATGCCATGCACAACCTTTCACGCAATCATGCAAACACCTATCATATCAAAGGTTCAAACATGCTTGCCTGGTTCGGAGAAGTCGGAGTCTAGCTCGGCGAAGTTCGCGGCTCCGTCACCTCTTCCGGAACCTACGGTATAGCGAAAAAGCATACTAACGTGAAAACCAACGCGTGCATAAAAGTTGTTCCAAATTTTTTTCAAATAAATCCCATAAAAAACTAGACAAAATTTTAAGACTGTCAGAAAAAGAATCACTCAAAAATCACTTTTCATTAAAAAGTTATAAGGGTTTCTGTCCAGGGACTCATCTGTAATGAAACAGAAAAGTTCCAGGGGTTTAACTGAGAAAACAGAAAACGGTTCGAATAGAAACGCGCAAGCCCACAGAGAAAACGTACTCTGCCCGAAGGCGCCAACAGAAAACGGTTCGCGGGGAAAGAAAGAGAGGCTGACGTGGGGGGTCCACATGTCAGGTTTGAAAGACCTCGCCGGCGCCCGAAGGCTGCGGTGGTCGCCGGCGTCGAACCACGGCGAGTCAGGGAGATCGGAGTGTACCAAGAGTATCAGCGTGTCCTTCCGCGTCGGTGGGTGGTGGACTTGGGCGTCGGGGAGCACCACGTCGACGGCGACACTTTCTCCGGCGGACGGCGGCTCGGGCGATGGTGGGGAACTCCGGTGGTGTGCTGCAAACTTCGAATTGAAGCGCGGGTCAGAAGGAGGGATGCACTAGAGAGCTACTGGCAAGAGATGGGAGGCAGAGGTGCACGCACGGGAGCGAATCGAGCTGGATCCCGTGGCGGGTCGCGGCGGCCGGAGTTGAGGAAGGAGACTTCCTCGGGGCTCTTCCAGTGGCTAGGCAGGGTCTTGGTGGAGTGTAGAGGTGGTGTGGGTACTAGCTGGAGCTCGGGGCCTCTATTTATAGGCGGCTCGAGGGGTGGCCGTGAACGGGGTTGCTCCGGCGAGCAATTACGGCGAGGCAGCGGCTTGGCAAGGAGTTTAGGTGGCCAGGCAGCATCAGTGAGGTGTACTGGTGCCGTTCCCCCGCTAATCCTGGTCGGTCTTGGCGTAATGGCGCCGGTCCACGGTGGGGTGGCCGCACGGGCACGACGGCGGCAGAGAGCGCGCTCCGCGCCCAGCGGTTCACGACGAGGGTGGCAGCGCGCACTGGGGAGTGGAAGACCACGCGGCGCTCTCCGGTGGCTTGGGCGGCGCTGGGTGGCGCCGTCTGCGCTGCGCCTCTCTCTGGCGGCCGCAAAGCCGCCGCTGGCGTCGGTCACGGGGCGGCGCACCTCCTCCAGCTCGTCGCCGACGCCCGCAAGCATCCAGGCGCTCGTGCGGTGCAGAGGACAAGGGGGAGGGGACAGGAACACGGCGACGCCGGGCACTGGCGAGATCGACAACAGACACTGAAGAAACGACAGTGATTCAGCCACTGTTAACTGAATTTGACTGAACCTGATATTGACAGTGCTCTGAAGGTGTTCGATGAAATGATTAGGTATGAAGAAAATTTTTCCTGGAGCTGGGGCTTGGTGAGGTGACCACTCAATGCACCCAGAGGCTGCCTGATTTTACTCAGAATTTTTGGAGAAGGATTTGAATGAATTTCATCAAATTTGGCAAATCTGGTCCAAACTTGCAGCAAGTATAGTTTGAAAATTTTGAACTGGAGACCAGTGGATCTTCATGGATCTTGGTTGAGGGTTCAAAGGACTAGGAAGGGAAAAAGGTTTGGGGGCAAAAATCAAAGCAGAAAGAGTAGTTCCTTTGTAAACCTCCAATGATCAAGATATAAGGTAGAAATTGTTTTGATAAGAAATAAGTGGAAAATAAAAATATGGAGAGGTCCAACTTGCTGGATTTGAAGTAAATCATGATCCAAAGATAAGGAAAGGTTTATGAGAGTGGATTTGCACTAAGGTCATGGCAAGAGAGATTTGTTGAAAGTGGTAAAGGATTATTCCAAAAGCTATAGAGTATTTTCAAAGAAATTTTCAAAAGACATTTTTCCCAAGTGAAAAGCATTTTGGCTTGAGTCCAAAATAAAAAGCAAGAACCTCCAAGACCAAAAACAAGTCTTGGGTGAATCCAAATAAAACTCTTGCCATAAAAAAATATTTTGAAAGGGAGGGTTCTTTTGAAGAAAATTTTTAAATCACCTCCCTCAAGTCAAGTAAAATTTTTGAAAAATCCAAATGAAATTTTGGGTGTCACAACACCTACCCCCTTAGGAAAAATCTCGTCCTCGAGATTTCAGCTGATCCTCGAATAGATATGGATATTCTGCCTGAAGAAAATCTTCCCTTTCCCATGTAGCTTCATCCTCAGTGTGGTTGCTCCACTGAACTCTGAAAAATTTGGTCGTTTTCTGACGGGTCCTCCGTTCAGACACTCCCAGTATCTTTACTGGCCGCTCTCTGTAGGTGAGATCTGGTTGTACATCAATGCCCTCATGAGATACATGCTTCTCCGGGTTACTCACACATTTTCTCAATTGTGAGACGTGGAATACGTCATGGACGTCTGACAGCTCCTTGGGTAAGTCTAGTTTGTAGGCCACTGTGCCTCTTCGTGCCTCTATACAAAATGGTCCGATAAATCTCGGGGCTAGCTTCCCCTTAATTTTGAACCGTTGCAGGCCCCTCATAGGAGACACTCGTAGGTATACGGAATCACCGGGTTCAAAGCTGACCTCACGATGTTTTTGATCGTAGTAGCTCTTTTGTCGGCTCTGCGCTGTCTTGAGTCTGTCCCTGATCTGCTTAACTTTCTCCTCGGCCTCTTTAAGCATGTCTGGGCCGAAGATACGGCTGTCACCTGTTTCTGACCAATTCAGTGGGGTACGACACCTCCGCCCGTACAATGCTTCAAAGGGTGCCATTTGCAAGCTGGCTTGGTAACTGTTGTTGTAAGCAAACTCGGCATACGGCAAACTCTCTTCCCAACTGGACCCATAGGTGAGCACACAGGCTCTCAGCATATCCTCTAGGATTTGGTTCACACGTTCCGTTTGTCCATCAGTCTGAGGGTGGTACGCTGTACTGAAAGCTAGCTGCGTGCCCAGAGCTTGTTGCAGGTGATCCCAAAATTTGGAGACAAATTGTGTGCCTCGGTCGGATATTATAGTCTTTGGGACTCCATGCAAACAAACTATACGGGAGAGATAAAGTTTGGCCAGTCTTTGTGTGGAGTAGGTAGTCTTCACGGGAATGAAATGAGCAACCTTGGTTAGTCGGTCTGTGATGACCCATATGGCGTCATTTCCGCGTTGTGATCGGGGTAGTCCGACGATGAAGTCCATTCCTATTTCATCCCATTTCCACTCCGGTATCCTGTTTGGCTGGAGTAGCCCTGCTGGCTTTTGATGCTCGGCCTTGATGCGCTGACATGAATCGCAACAAGCAATAAATGCGGCTATATCCCTTTTCATACCGTGCCACCAAAATCTTTCCTGAATGTCTTTGTACATTTTGGTTCCTCCAGGATGGATCGAGTATGGAGCGGTGTGGCTTTCGGTTAGGATTTGTTGCTTGAGTTCCTCAATGTTAGGTACGCAAAGTCTGTCTCCGTACCATAATATTCCTTCACTGTCTGTGACGAACTCTGAAGCCTTACCAAGGTTCATTTTCTTCTTTATACCTTCGATGCTGGGATGTCCCTGTTGAGCCTTCTTAATTTGTTCCACTAGGGTGGGTTGTATCTCCAGATTTGATACGGTGCCCTCAGAGACTAACACCATGTTGAGCCTAGCGAACTCTTGCTGAAACTCAGGCCTCAAGTTTTGCGGACCGTCGTTGTCCGGGCTGGGGTTTCGACTAAGGGCATCAGCCACTACATTTGCTTTCCCTGGATGGTAGTGAATGCCGACATCATAGTCCTTGACCAATTCCAACCAGCGTCGTTGGCGTAAATTTAGCTCTGGCTGTGTGAAAATATATTTGAGGCTCTTATGGTCCGTATATATTTCACAGCGATTTCCCAACAGAAAGTGCCTCCACTCCTTGAGTGCATGTATGACTGCTGCTAGCTCCAAGTCATGTGTTGGGTAATTTTCCTCATGTTTTCGCAGCTGCCTGGAGGCATACGCGACAACTTTGCCATCCTGCATTAGTACACATCCGAGGCCTTTTCGGGACGCGTCACAATATACTTCAAAACTCTTGTGTATGTCTGGCACGGTTAATACCGGTGCGGTTGTTAGCTTCTTCTTAAGTTCTTGGAAGCTTCTCTCGCATGCTTCCGTCCATACAAATTTCTTGTCTTTCTTGAGCAACTGTGTTATTGGTTTTGCCACAGTGGAGAATCCTTCAATAAATCTTCTGTAATATCCGGCCATTCCCAGGAAACTCCGCACATCTGTAACGTTGGCGGGTGGCTTCCAGTCAAGTATGGCTTTGACTTTTTCTGGGTCTACGGCCACGCCTTCTTGGTTCAATATATGGCCTAGGAAACCAACCTGCCTTAGCCAAAACTCACACTTGCTAAATTTGGCGTACAACTGATGTTTCCTTAATTCTCCCAAAACAATTCTGAGATGCTCAGCATGCTCTTCTGGTGTCCTTGAGTATACCAGAATATCGTCGATGAACACCACAACAAATTTGTCCATGAATTTCATGAACACTTTGTTCATGAGGTGGACGAAATATGCGGGGGCGTTTGTTAGACCAAAAGGCATCACTGTGAATTCATATAATCCGTATCTGGAGGTGAATGCTGTTTTAGGGATATCTTCTGTCCGTACTTTCAATTGATGATATCCCGATCTCAAATCAATTTTTGAGAACACCTTGGCTTGTGCGAGCTGGTCAAACAAATCATTTATCCGTGGCATCGGATATTTGTTTTTGATGGTGACCATATTGAGAGCTCGATAGTCTATACACAGTCTCAGTGTCCCATCCTTTTTCTTGGCGAACAACACTGGCGAACCCCATGGTGAGGAGCTGGCTCGAATAAATCCTTTGTCCAATAATTCCTTTATCTGCTTCTTCAACTCCACCAATTCTGAGGGTGCCATTCTATAAGGTTTCTTATAGATGGGAGCGGTGCCAGGTGCTAGTTCGATGCTGAATTCTATCTCTCGGTCTGGTGGCATGCCTGGCAGTTCTTCAGGAAATACGTCAGGAAACTCGCATACCACTGGAACTTTTCTCAGTTCTGAAATGTCCACTTTGTTCAGTTTTGGTTGCCGTGACCGTGGCCTTTCTTGAGCTGTAACCTTTATTGTCTTGCCATGATGGTGAGTGAGAATCACGGTCCGATTGAAACAGTCAATGAATCCTTTGTTGGTGGTTAACCAGTCCATCCCTAAAATGACATCCAGTCCTTTATTTTCCAACACGATGAGATTTGCTTGGAACTGTAGTCCTTCGAACTCAATGATTACTCCTTGGCAGTAACTCTGAGCGATTTGCTTATTTCCGGGGGACTTGATGATCATAGATTTTTCCAAGGGAAGTATCGGAAAACCATGTTGCAAAACAAAACTCTTCGAAACGAACGAATGGGAAGCTCCAGAATCAAACAAAACCGTGGCAGGTACTGTGTTGACAGGGAACGTACCGAGCACGATGTCTGGGGCATTCTGCGCTTCTTCCCTGGTCACATGGTTCAGGTGACCCTTCCTGTGGTTGTTGTTGGGATTGAAATTGTTGCGCTTGGGGGCTGGATTATTCCCACCATTGTTTGGCTTGGGGGCCGAGTTCCTCGGCTTTGGGCACTGTTTAGCATAGTGCCCTTCTTCACCACAAGCATAGCAGGTGACCCCTGGACGGTACGTGAACTCCTTGTCCCTGGCATGAAACTGTCTGACGGGCCTTAGATCAGTAGTCGTGGATTTCCTTGCTTCTGTCCTTGGAACCTCAGTCTTGCTTCGGTTGTTGCGAGCAAGAGTCGTCTTGTCCCTCTTTCGCTTACGGAGATCTTCCAGACTACGGCGCTCATTCTCCAAGGTAATGGCCTTGTCAACCAGAGTTTTAAAATCCGGGAAAGTGTGTACAACCAGTTGGCATTTTAGTGCCGGTGCCAGGCCGTCCAGGAATTTTTCCATCTTCTTGTTCTCTGTCATGTGCTCGTCGTAGGCATAACGAGATAGCTGGGTAAACTGACCGTTGTATTCTGTCACTGACATGCCTCTTTGCTTGAGATCGTCAAATTCTCTCTTCTTGATTTTTATGATGCTCCTGGGGATGTGTGCCCCACGAAAGCCTTCCTTGAATTCTTCCCAGGTGATGTTGTGTTCACTGGGATGCATGTGTAAGAAGTTCTCCCACCATGCTGCAGCTGCTCCAGTAAGGTAGTGTGGTGCATAAAGCACCTTCTCATTATCTGAGCACTGAGCAATAATCAGCTTCCTCTCGATATCACGAAGCCAGTCATCGGCTTCCAGCGGCCTATCAGTGTGAGCAAAAGTTGAAGGGCGAGTCTTCTGTAACTCAGATAACTTGGAATGTGGTTGATAGGGTTCACGGTGGTTTCCCATATTGATGACGTGATTCATCATCTCTTGGTGCTGTTGCTGGCTTTGTTCGAAGAGACGGCATACTTGAGACAAGGCTGCTTCGCTGTCTTGTTGACTGGACTGTCCCTGAGTGAAGTTGTTGCTAGTCTGTGTCCCATAAACTTCTTCTGGCTGATTGGGCATGGAGCGAGTCCACGGGCGAGACATTTTTCCAGTCTGGGGTATTATTTTGCAAAACCCATGAGAAGAACTGTGTGGCACAAGGAAAATCTTGCAAAGGCAACAATTTAAAAGACCTCAAGGTTTTCAAGAAAACATAAACGATTTTGCACGGAGAAGAACTGCTTAGCATATATCTTACACGCGAAAAGCAAACACACGATACAGCACTCAGGATGTGCGTACACAATCCTGACATGTTATTTAGACTAGCATACTCCTCCGGAAAGCAGCGAACACACTAATACAAACTAGCGTACAGATAAAACACATCATACAAGCAGACAAAACGCGCGGCTACTCGGCGCTCTCAGTCGGAGATGGTGACGATGTCCTTCCCCTTGCCGAGGGCAAGACTCAGCGGTGCAGGAGATTCAACCTCCACCTCCTCTCTAGCTGGCTCCTGGCGCGTAACACTGCGCTGCGGTGATGGCGCGGGGGCGACAGGTGGTAGTGCGGGTGCGGCAGGCGGTGCAGCTCTGACTGGAGTAGGAGCGATGACTCTGTCGAACTCCTCAGTGGTAGGCAGACGGCGAGCAGTGGCCAAAACGGCCGGTGCATAAGAGGCTGAAGACGAGACGAATGTCAGAGGCGGTGCTGTGAGGAGAAGCTCCTTCCTGCTGGCAGGACCGCCCCGGACTAAGTCCATGCGGGCAGCCACAAGATCGTCCACGAGGTTGTCGAAAGACTCCTCCAGAGCCTTGAGATACTCCACAACCATCTCGATGGCTTCATCTCGTTCTCCCCGATGGCAGGCGAATGCATAGTGACAAGTATATGGCACATGGCATGGGAGGTAGCGGTAGCGACGAGTCTTCATCATAGGAAGGATGTCCCGAAGACGAGCTATCGCCTCACGGGCAGCCATCTGCATGGCATGCCTCTCTGTAGGCATGGCCCTTCCCACAAAACGGAAGTGGCGAGATGCAGAACGTCCTCCCTTGAATTGCACCACGGCTTGGTGCATAGACACGTCGTCGCTGAGCTTGTGCTGATAAAGCGTGAACTCCGGACGAGTCGCTGGCCCGATCGCGAGCTTGGTGATGGAGACGAGGAGTTTGACAAACCCCTCGGGCACGTTCGTGAACACTCGAGTCTCACAGTTGCTGCCAGCCATCTACAAAAGTAGGCAAAAATTCTGAGTAGTCATGTCATAAATTTATGATGACCAACAGAAAATAGCTACAATTGCAAAATGCTGAAAAAGCACAAAAGACGCTAATAACCGATTAGCGATCGCACCTAGTGGCTTCCTACAGTCAGCCTGGCTCTGATACCAAGCTTGTCACGACCGGTTTTTCAATAAAATATTTATTGAGAGACCAATCCCTTTTACGGACCAGTAAAGAAGAATTCCTTCTCACTGGTAGACAATATCTTGGTCACAGAAGAAAAAATACCAGGAGTACTGAATATAATACAAGGTTGAGCGGAGACTGCTCAACAATTTATTACATGAACGCCGATAAAACATAACGGCGGATAGGGTGGCATGACTACTAACTCACGATAACAACGGTGGTGGAAATATCACCGCGAAGTGGGTGATATGACTCCTGAAAACTACAGCTCTTCGAGCGTCGGAGTGAGGCTCGAGGAGACTTATTGCGGGTGGCGGAAGCGTATATAATACAAGTGACCAATATCCGGGATCGCACAGGACTGACTGGGACTCCTCTAGGCGTCGGACGCACTATCAAACTCTTCATCCAAGAGATCGCCTTCGTCAACATCTGGCCAAATCAACAAGCCAGGTGAGTACTATGAAAGTACTCGCAAGACAGTTCGGACATAAGATATAACAAATGTAAACATGAAGCATATGAACAGATTAACAAGTGCGTTCAGACATAGAGATAATGATGCATGGGAAAATAACAGAGAAGTCGGGCGGTAGTCCTCCCGAAATCCCAAAATAAATACTGGGTGCCAAACGAGGGTCTGAATGACTCCTCGAGAGGAAACTGCAAGAATAATAATGCCGCAGTCGGGCGTCAGGGCGACACCACATAAAGGGCTTATAAAAGGAAATAAAAGATAGTGCATGCCACAGTCGGACGTCTGAGCGACATCACATAAAGGGCTTATATCAAAAGTAAATAATCAATATGCCACAGTCGGACGTCTGAGCGACATCACATAAAGGGCTTATATTGGGAATAAAAGACAAACATGCCACAGTCGGACGTCTGAGCGACATCACATAAAGGGCTTATATCAAAAGTAAATAATCAATATGCCACAGTCGGACGTCTGAGCGACATCACATAAAGGGCTTATATTGGGAATAAAAGACAAACATGCCACAGTCGGACGTCTGAGCGACATCACATAAAGGGCTTCATAACTTAACATCTTATTAGCTCAAGAATTTAAATCATATCCAGAGAATAATCAGGCATGAGATAAACAACAGGGTTAGTCCATCCACAGGAGTAACGTTCAGCTAAGTCTACTACTCATGCTCACTTACCGGAAAGAAGAACAAACCACGAGGACTTGACATAGATATGGATACACTGATCACGATACTTGACCATGGATACGATGACTCGAAAGGATTTGACTCTGCAGAGTTTGTACTTTAACCACAGCCAACGGATTTCAGTAGTCACGGGGACTAGTTCCGTCTACGGTGTTTTGGAAGAAACACGTCTAACCAGTACACACCCATTCAACATTCCGAAGCCAGGAATCACCCTCGGCAACGTTCAAGAAAAACCTTGAGACGGGGAGGCTACAACCTCGCGTAGCATGGGATCAAAATTTCTATACGCGCGCTCTAAGGGGTGCCCCCTCTCGGTCCCAACCGGAAACACCCATGCCCCCTGACCGGATGACTGGCTTTAATCCAGGGCCATGGAACCATCATCCCGGCCCCTCTGTTTGGTGTGTACACGGAAAGAGGTTACCAACTTACTAAACCGCATTCTGGCAGAAAACATGTGGTAGCACGGAAGGGGGAAGAACGATAACGTGACTCCGTCCACGTTAACGTCGGAATTTAACGGATGACGTAAGGCTGGCATGCTACAACAGTACCACCTTACTGCCCTTCATGTCACCACATGACTGGGCCATCTCTCATCAGAGATCACCGTAACTTTGGAACACACGGGTAGTTGCCTCACATGCAACGAGGTGCTCACCGATACTCGTATGCCATGCACAACCTTTCACGCAATCATGCAAACACCTATCATATCAAAGGTTCAAACATGCTTGCCTGGTTCGGAGAAGTCGGAGTCTAGCTCGGCGAAGTTCGCGGCTCCGTCACCTCTTCCGGAACCTACGGTATAGCGAAAAAGCATACTAACGTGAAAACCAACGCGTGCATAAAAGTTGTTCCAAATTTTTTTCAAATAAATCCCATAAAAAACTAGACAAAATTTTAAGACTGTCAGAAAAAGAATCACTCAAAAATCACTTTTTATTAAAAAGTTATAAGGGTTTCTGTCCAGGGACTCATCTGTAATGAAACAGAAAAGTTCCAGGGGTTTAACTGAGAAAACAGAAAACGGTTCGAATAGAAACGCGCAAGCCCACAGAGAAAACGTACTCTGCCCGAAGGCGCCAACAGAAAACGGTTCGCGGGGAAAGAAAGAGAGGCTGACGTGGGGGGTCCACATGTCAGGTTTGAAAGACCTCGCCGGCGCCCGAAGGCTGCGGTGGTCGCCGGCGTCGAACCACGGCGAGTCAGGGAGATCGGAGTGTACCAAGAGTATCAGCGTGTCCTTCCGCGTCGGTGGGTGGTGGACTTGGGCGTCGGGGAGCACCACGTCGACGGCGACACTTTCTCCGGCGGACGGCGGCTCGGGCGATGGTGGGGAACTCCGGTGGTGTGCTGCAAACTTCGAATTGAAGCGCGGGTCAGAAGGAGGGATGCACTAGAGAGCTACTGGCAAGAGATGGGAGGCAGAGGTGCACGCACGGGAGCGAATCGAGCTGGATCCCGTGGCGGGTCGCGGCGGCCGGAGTTGAGGAAGGAGACTTCCTCGGGGCTCTTCCAGTGGCTAGGCAGGGTCTTGGTGGAGTGTAGAGGTGGTGTGGGTACTAGCTGGAGCTCGGGGCCTCTATTTATAGGCGGCTCGAGGGGTGGCCGTGAACGGGGTTGCTCCGGCGAGCAATTACGGCGAGGCAGCGGCTTGGCAAGGAGTTTAGGTGGCCAGGCAGCATCAGTGAGGTGTACTGGTGCCGTTCCCCCGCTAATCCTGGTCGGTCTTGGCGTAATGGCGCCGGTCCACGGTGGGGTGGCCGCACGGGCACGACGGCGGCAGAGAGCGCGCTCCGCGCCCAGCGGTTCACGACGAGGGTGGCAGCGCGCACTGGGGAGTGGAAGACCACGCGGCGCTCTCCGGTGGCTTGGGCGGCGCTGGGTGGCGCCGTCTGCGCTGCGCCTCTCTCTGGCGGCCGCAAAGCCGCCGCTGGCGTCGGTCACGGGGCGGCGCACCTCCTCCAGCTCGTCGCCGACGCCCGCAAGCATCCAGGCGCTCGTGCGGTGCAGAGGACAAGGGGGAGGGGACAGGAAACACGGCGACGCCGGGCACTGGCGAGATCGACAACAGACACTGAAGAAAACGACAGTGATTCAGCCACTGTTAACTGAATTTGACTGAACCTGATATTGACAGTGCTCTGAAGGTGTTCGATGAAATGATTAGGTATGAAGAAAATTTTTCCTGGAGCTGGGGCTTGGTGAGGTGACCACTCAATGCACCCAGAGGCTGCCTGATTTTACTCAGAATTTTTGGAGAAGGATTTGAATGAATTTCATCAAATTTGGCAAATCTGGTCCAAACTTGCAGCAAGTATAGTTTGAAAAATTTGAACTGGAGCCCAGTGGATCTTCATGGATCTTGGTTGAGGGTTCAAAGGACTAGGAAGGGAAAAAGGTTTGGGGGCAAAAATCAAAGCAGAAAGAGTAGTTCCTTTGTAAACCTCCAATGATCAAGATATAAGGTAGAAATTGTTTTGATAAGAAATAAATGGAAAATAAAAATATGGAGAGGTCCAACTTGCTGGATTTGAAGTAAATCATGATCCAAAGATAAGGAAAGGTTTATGAGAGTGGATTTGCACTAAGGTCATGGCATGAGAGATTTGTTGAAAGTGGTAAAGGATCATTCCAAAAGTTATAGGGCATTTTCAAAGAAATTTTCAAAAGACATTTTTCCCAAGTGAAAAGCATTTTGGTTTGAGTCCAAAATAAAAAGCAAGAACTTCCAAGACCAAAAACAAGTCTTGGGTGAATCCAAATAAAACTCTTGCCAAAAAAATATATTTTGAAAGGGAGGGTTCTTTTGAAGAAATTTTTTAAATCACCTCCCTCAAGTCAAGTAAAATTTTTGAAAAATCCAAATGAAATTTTGGGTGTCACAGAACCCTTCTTGGCTTACCTAACTAGGCAGGAACTACCTGAGGACCCACACGAGGCACGTTGCATTGTGCGACGGTCTAAAGCCTACAAGGTCCACGAGGGAGAGCTTTATAAGAAAAGCGCTACCGGAGTCCTTCAAAGGTGCATCTCCGAAGAGGAAGGACGGCAACTTTTGGCAGAAATTCATGCTGGACTTGGCGGCCACCACGCCGCAGCTCGGGCCCTTGTAAGCAAGGCCTTCCGTACAGGTTTTTACTGGCCGACAGCCCGAGCAGACGCACAGGACCTCGTTCAACGTTGCGTCGGTTGCCAGCTTTTCGCAAACCAAAGCCATATGCCACCTACCGCTCTCCAAACAATCCCCATCACTTGGCCCTTTGCGATCTAGGGGCTTGATATGGTTGGACCCATTAAAGGGGGAAGCCATAAGAAAAAAATACCTATTGGTGTGGACAAATTCACCAAATGGATAGAAGCCAAACCAGTTAAAACGGTCGAATCCGGACCAGTGATAGACTTCATATCCGAGGTTGTACACCGTTATGGCGTTCCCCACAGCATCATCACCGATAACGGCTCGAACTTTACAGCCGACGAGGTAAAACTTTGGTGCAGCAACATGGGCATTAAGCTCGATTATGCTTCTGTCTATCACCCGCAAACTAACGGTCAAGTCGAGCGAGCAAATGGCCTTATCATGAGCGGCATTAAACCCAGATTAGTGCGATCCTTGAAGGAATCCGATATGCACTAGGTAGAGGATCTCGACTCCGTACTATGGGGGCCGCGGACCACGCCGAATCGCACTACCGGATACACACCGTTCTTTATGGTGTACGGCGCAGAGGCGGTACTGCCCTGCGACATAATTCATGACTCACCTCGAGTGCGCATGTACGAAGAGAAAGAAGCCGAGCTTGATCAGCAGGACAGTTTGGACGCCCTGGAGGAGGAGCGTGACATGGCAAAAGCCCGTTCCGCATTCTATCAGCAACAGGCTCGAAGGTATCAAAGTAGAGAAGTACGGGCCAAAACTTATAACATTGGCGAACTCGTTCTACGCCTACCGGAGAAGAAAAAGAACAAGCTCAAGCCCAAATGGGAAGGTCCCTTCGTTATTGACCAAGTTCTGACTGGTGGAGCGTACTGTCTGCGGGATGCATCGGACAATCGACTCGAGCAAAACCCATGGAACGCAGCCAGACTCCGAAGGTTCTATGCCTAGTGCCGGACTACGTGTTCGTCTCCTTACCTCCGTCAATTTTTTAATATCCGTTATCTATCTTCTTCTCTCTTTCTTTCTCCCCTTTTTTTCTTCACAACCTTAAAAAGTTGAAATGTGTCATGACTACACAATCTTGACGCGTTAGCCACGCTCATTATACCTGGGGGCTTCTTATACAGAAGCTTAATATAACTATTTTCCGGGCTCTATGCCCCACACATGTGGTACCCTTCCACATGTACCTTTTTTCGCCATTATATGCATCGATATGACTTAAGTTTTGGCCAAGCTGGGTTGCCTGGCTCTTGTGTTTATGCCCTACGTTCCCGTTAATTCGGCTAGGGCATAAGGGGAGCACCTCTGTGATTGTTACTGCCGGGTCAGCCGGATGCGTACCTCAGACTGGGTGAAGCCGAAAGCTAGCGTTCTTAAGGGAATATTCGGTCGGTGAACAAAAGATGACCTTTATTTATTGTAATACATGCCCCCCGGATGTTTATATCCTGCGTCTCTTTTCGCAGTTCGGACATGCACATTAATGCATGCGTACCCAGGGAAAGGAACCCTTAACGGAACTATTCTCCCTGGAAGATGTTTCTTACTATCCATGTAATATAACATAGCTAGTTGGGTACTTGTCTGTTCAAGCACTTATGACCCCTACGCCTGGTTTGCACGCGTACCTCGGTTTTTACATAACTGAGCGGGTGTTCGGATACACTCCGGACTGTCGGGTCCGGAGGTCGAAGTGGAAAGGTCCTCCATGACAAATGATTTACAATCTGGCTAGGGACAAATATATATCACTTGAAGTACACAGTCACTTAGACTGACTAAATTCTTCTTCCATACCATCCAACAGGCTGTCTAGCCTACAATCCTGTTGGGAATACTTTGTGGCTAATTCTACTTGGTCATACACTAAACTGACGGGGATCTCTTTCCCATCAGACCCCACAGGCCTGACCTCGCCATGTGGTTCGAGTCAGCTTTGGTATATCGTGTCTTCACCATGGCCCAGGCTTCCCTTGCACCTTGTCGGCAGGCTGATATCTTCCATACTCGGAAGCGTCGCCGCGCTCCCTTGAGCTTTTCTACAAGCTCTCCCATGCCTCCTAGCAGGGAGGCGGATGGCCACAAGGCTTGGGCAATGCCCTGCATCACCTGCCGAACTTGTTCGTGCAGTTGTGAGAGCTCTGGTAGAAGATCACCTGCAGACCCGGGCATTTCCACTGCGGGACGACCCGTCAGCATACCTGCAGATATAACTCTGTTAGCCGGTTTCTTCGCCGAACTCTATAAAAGTTCGTTTAAGCACTTACTAAAAATGCCGCGTCGAAGCCTCTTATTCTCCTTTACGGAGTCAGCGAGCTGGGCCCGAACATCTTTCAGTTCAACACTCAGCCGGATATTGGCATCTTGGAGATCGTTTTTCTCTTGCCTAACCTTCTTAAGCACACGCTCGCCAGCCTTTAACTGTCATTGAGCATGTTGCTCATCCCCTCGCACGACCTCCAGATTCATTTCAAGATCATCTGCAGAATCTATTATTAGATTTGCATGCATGCCGCACACTACCTGGTACATGTCATAGAAACAAGTGTTACCAGATGGGGCCTTCTCGGACTCCTTCACTGCGGCAACTGCGGCCTGAAGCTCGGCTTTGCACTCCTCCAGCTCTTGAGACAACTGGGTATTCTTCTTCGTAAAAACCTATGCAAAACAATGATCCTTAAATCAGTTGTGCCAACTGTTTCAAGTCTCAGGGGATACTGATATACATAATTATTAGATTTTCTTACCCATATATCCTTTACATACTGGTCCGTGGCTCTGGCAAGACCATTTTGAGCAGCTCGGATGTACGCATCTCCTGAGTTGAAGGCATCGAACGCCTCTTGGGAGAAACAAGCATCGCGGAGTACGGCCCGACGACGCCTGTGATTCATGGCGCTCTCCACTTCGGAATTCGTAGCGGACAGCCTATCTGCATCCTCTGTAGGAGGAACATCCGGTGTTGGCCCCATGTTAGCTTCCGCCTCTAAGTCCGGCTCTAGAGCCCGACTGGTGGAGGCGCGGTCGGCAACCTCTCCGGATATAGTCCGGCGAGCGTTTTTCCTACTAGGAAACATGGGTTTTATTATATTTTAAAAAGACGACAACCACGGAGCGGGGTTCTTTTTCATACCTCTGCGATGGCGTCTCAGTCCTGACCGCCTTCCTTTTAAGCCTACCCGGCTTCGGTGCCCCTTATTGGTGAGTCACTGCGGGTTTGGCATGGCGTCCCGAGGGCCTTCCCTGTAAGACACCATATGTGTGTGATAGGTGAAGTGCAGAAAAAGGGATCCTTCTCGGAAGTTGGGACTCCGGTTTTACTTATATGCGATGCAGGGAGTAGTCCAGGATAATCGGCTATGATGGCCACCATGGCATCGTCGCAGCTCAATTGATAGAACGTCCTGTTAATAAGCTCCACAAATGTGTCCGGATCTTCTTCGAGTCCGGGGTCGAGGGCCCGGTCAGGGTCCTCTGGTTGTGGAGGCGGGCTGTGGACCTCCCTCACAGCTTTTTGCAGTTCCTGCTATGAAATAGCAAAGTAAATATTTATGACAAAGAACACGGGAAGGTTTGGAGTAAAAGGTAGCAGCTCACCTAGTTTGGGGGGTTGTACATGGAGAATCCATCCCGTGGCTTGATGCGGATGAACTCCTCTTCCTCTCCTTTATACAAATCGGATAGTATTTTCGCTAGAGCAGCGACGGAGTCCAGACCTTTACGGCCGCAGCGGGTGGCATCGTCTTCTCCATTAAAGTGCCACATGGGCTATCCTCGATATTGAAGTGGCTGCACCCCCCGCATTATACATATTGACATAACCTCGATTATTGTCAATCTTGATTTGGCTAGCGTCTTTATCCGGCCCATCAGGTAAAGGACTTCTCCGTTATCTTCCTCCTGGGGGCTCCGAGGGCGCCAGCTGCGGCGTTTCTTCAAGGGAGCGTTGTCGAACTCAGGAAGGCCCATCCGAATAGGGTCCGGAAGGGGGACATCCTCCATATAAAACCACTCCGAAGGCCAGTCTTCGGATGTCTTCTTCGGAGTACCGGATAGGTATCCGGTCCCGGCGATGCGCCATATTTTGGCTCCGCCCACTTGATATATTGACCCCTCCTGTGTACGGGGTACGAGGCAGAATAGCCTCTTCCATAGCTCGAAATGAGCTTCGCAGCCCAAAAACAGCTCGCAAAGGGCGACATAGCCAGCGATGTGTAATATGGAGGCGGGAGTAAAATTATGCAGCTGGAGGCCGTAGAACTCCAGGAGCCCGCGGAGGAACGGATGGATTGGAAATACGAGCCCCCTTAGTTTAAGGGACAAGGCATACCCGCTCCCCCATGGATGGTTTGGGAAAGCTCTCCGCTTGCTCCCCGCCATTGTAGGTGGTGAGTCTGGCTCGAACGGGGACAATATACGCTAGAGGGAGGAATCCCTGGGTTTGTAACTCTACTAATTGGCTGTGAGGGACGGAACACTTCTCCCAATTGCCTGGCTTAGGGCTACAGGAGCGAGAGGAGGAGCTGCGATGGCCGGCCATGATGGGATGGGCTTTTCCGAGCGTGCTCCGATGGATACTCGCTGTGGGAGGATGGTGTGATCTGGATCTGAGGATCCCCGCCTCTTTAAATAGACGATTTACTTACATGGTTAGGGTGGCAAGTGTAAAAATGCCCCGACTTCTCGCATTCACTCGACACGTGGAGGATAGCCATTATTAGGCGCAGAAGCCAAGGAGTGCAACATTCATGGGAAGCCGGACACTACTCGACAGGTACTCAGAATTTGGAGGAGAACCTGCCTTGCAATGCCGAAGACAATCTGCGCGCCGGACTCATCGTCATTGAAGCCTAGTTTGGGGGCTACTGAGGGAGTCCTGGATTAGGGGGTCCTCGGACAGCCGGACTATATCCTTTGGCCGGACTGTTGGACTATGAAGATACAAGATTGAAGACTTCGTCCCGTGTCCGGATGGGACTCTCCTTGGCGTGGAAGGCAAGCTTGGCAATTCGGATATGTAGATCTCCTCCCTTGTAACTGACTTTGTGTAACCCTAGCCCCCTCCGGTGTCTATATAAACCGGAGGGTTTTAGTCCGTAGGACAACAACAATCATAATCATAGGCTAGCTTCTAGGGTTTAGCCTACACGATCTCGTGGTAGATCAACTCTTGTAATACTCATATCATCAAGATCAATCAAGCAGGAAGTAGGGTATTACCTCCATCGAGAGGGCCCGAACCTGGGTAAACATTGTGTCCCCCGCCTCCTGTTACCATCCGCCTTAGACGCACAGTTCGGGACCCCCTACCCGAGATCCGCCGGTTTTGACATTGACACCCACGCCCACGGGTGGAGTGGTTTCCGCAGCTGTTGGAGCTGGTGTAGGGCGTGAGCGGAGGGCGCTCGCGTCCCCGGGGATCCACCTCGGACGTGGCGGCGTATGTGCGAGGGCAGCCCCGCCCCCTCACTGGCCTTGGCGGCTACACCTCTTCTAGCGTTGCCTTCCCCTTCTCGGCGGCAGAGAACCTCCTCAAGAGTGACCCCTTGCCCTTATATAGCACTCGCGGGAGACCGCTCCATGCCCTTCACCTTGGAGCAATGATGGCCCCGTGCGACACCCACCAAGCTTTATGTCAGCCCTGGCAGTTATCGAGGCGTCGTGGGAGAAGTGGGGCGCCCCACGCCCCGTCGTGCACCCCGCGTCGAGCCAGGCCCGCAGGCGGTTTGCGCCCATGTTGTTTCACCCCCTTCCACCTTCCGTCGCAGGCAGAGTCGTGCACGCCTTGGGCCCAGGGGCTACTGTCGGGCTCGGGGGACTGGGGGTACCTAGGCCCGTCTGCCTGCGGCCCAGGGCGCGGCGCCAGCAAAAGGCCCATGCTGGCCCACCTTTGGACTTCGAGAGCAAGGCCCTCGTGAGGACCCCCACCTTGCGAGGCGCGCATCATCAAGCATCGTCGACGGCCTCGCGAGGCCCTCTCGCGGGGTGGCTTCCCGAGGCTGCCCCTGAGGCCCCTCGCAGAGGCATGCAGACCAAGGATCAAGTGGAGGAGTCACGCGGCCCTGCATACTCACGTGGGTGAAGCGCGTGACGAAGAGCGGAGCCAGAGAGTGGCAGTGAGGCTTTCCTCTTCCGTGCTAAGGGAGCATGGACGGCGCGCCGGTTCCCAAAGCAATCCCCAAAGGTTGCCACTTTGGTGCAAGAAGACCAGGACAACGGGCTCACCAGTACGGAGGTCATCACCGAGCCCACCAGCGCGTCATGGCAGGGAGCTTTAGCAGGCGAAGACCACCTTTAGTCAGGATAAGTTGTACTCCTGTCCCCCTTTAAAATTGTCCGTTGTGGCAACCCTTCCCGCCTAGTTTTTTCGAGGGAAGAGGACGAGGGCCAGTATAATATAGGCTAGATGCCACTTTAGAGGAGGATCGATCCCTCGAGCCACCCCGAGCCTCCCGAGGCAGTTCGCCCTCCTTGTACACACACACTCATCCTCCCTCGTGAGGCAATCAAACCACAAAGCAGGAGTAGGGTCTTACACCGCAAGGTGGACCGAACCTGGGTAAACTGTTGCATCTGTGGTTCGTCTTTCCCCTTGTTCGAGCACGCTGGAGCATCGTCGTGAGGCAGTGAGCAATTAGTTGGGGCTCAGCGAGGTTCTGTGCGCACACCCCAGAGTTCAAACCTTTCTTGGGTCCGCGGAGCCCCAATTCCGACAGATCCAACGGCTATTTTTGCGTTAGTCACACAGCACCGAATGCGGTCGATGTTTTTGTGTTGTTCGCTACACCCACATATCATACTAGTACCAATAGTATGTTGGTTTCCCCTAAAAAGAAGCAATAACTTGCTAATTATCATTATACTAGTACTATGGACGTTCAAATTGCTTCATATTAATACCAATAGCTTGCGTCGAAGGTTCTTGCACTTCGACTCCGTCCTATATTGGATGAGATTATCTCTGAGGTGCAAAGTACCTTTTTCCCGCGCAGGCTCATATCTGACAATGTGCTTATTGCATATGAATGTATACACTATTTGAAAAAGAAAGAAAGAAAAAGGTGTGGAATGTGCAATGAACCTAGATATGGCAAAAGCATACGACCAGGTGGAATGGCCATACTTGAGGGCAATTATGCACAAGCTGGGCTTTGCGGACATGTGGATTGCTAGAGTTATGGCATGCGTGGAGTCTGTCTCTTTTTCTGTCAAAGTCAATAGAGTTTTATGAAGTTTTTAAGCCTTCTAGAGATATCCTGCAAGGGGAACCCATCTCTCCTTATTTATTTTTAATTTTCTCTGAAGGTTTATCATGCTACATAAGAGAATTGGAACAAGACATTTATCAAGGGGCATAAGAGTGGGGATTCATGCACCATGGATCACACATCCATTGTTTGCAGATGATTGCTTAATTTTCACTCAGGCCTCGGATGATGGCACTAGAAGAATTCATGATATCCTGGAAACCTACAGGAGAGGATCTAGTCAGTTAGTTAATAGATCAAAATCAGCTATATTTTTCAATGCTAACTGTGAGGACGATATGAAGCAGACAGTACATGAGGTATCTGGTATTGCCACTGAAGCACTTATATGGAAAGGTATCTCGGGCTTCCTACAGCCCTAGGTAAGTCTACAGATTCACAATTCGAAGGTATTGTCTCATCCATCAAAAAGTTATGCAATGGATGGATGCCACATATGTTGAACAGTGTTGGGCGCGAGGTTCTTGTTAAACCTATATGCCAAGTGATCCCTACCTTCCCCATGAGCTACACCGGTTATCAAAAAATATGTGTAAAAAGATAACGGGTTTGTTAGCCCAATTTTGGTGGGGAGGTGATGACAAAAAGAGGAAGATGCATTAGAAGAAATGGCTGGACATTGCAACACCGAAGGAGAAGGCGGTATGGGTTTTAAGGATATACAATTGTTTAATCAGGTGATGCTTGCTAAACAAGGTTGGAGATTACTAACAACTCCTGACTCCTTGTGCGCGAGAATTCTCAAGGGCAAATATTTTCATGATTGTGAATCCAAAAAGCAACGAACAAATGGAACACATCACACACTTGGAGAGCTATATTGCACGGTCGAGAGCTACTCAGCAAAGGCTTGATCAAATGGGTGGGAGATGGAATCTTGATATCGCTGGACTACGTCGGTATTTCCCCAAAGAGGAAGCGATGATGCAGTACAACTACGGTAGGTATTTCCCATAGTTATGAAACCAAGGTTATCAATCCAGTAGGAGAACCAAGCAACACTATGTAAACGGTACATGCACACAAAGAACAAATACTTGCAACCCGACGCTTATGAGGGGTTGTCAATCCCTATACGGGTAACGGTACCAGAAATTGTCAAGTTGCCGGGATAAAATTGTGATAGATTGGATAAATAGACTTCATAAAACGCGAAATAAAAGATGCAAATAAAAAGTGCAGCAAAGTATTTTTGGATTTTTTGGAATAATAAATCTGAAAACAAAAGCAAATAAAAATATATCTCAAAGCAAATATGATAAAGAATAGACCCGAGGGCCGTAGATTTCACTATTGGCTTCTCTCAAGAAATAGCACACAGTGGGTAAACAAATTACTGTTGTGCAACTGATAGAAGATCGAATAATTATGATGATATCCAAGGCAATGATCAATATATAGGCATCACGTCTAACATTAGTAGACCAACTCCTGCCTACATCTACTACTATTACTCCACACATCGACTGCTATCCAGCATGCATCTAGTGTATTAAGTTCATGGTGAAATGGAGTAATGCAATAAGAACAATGACATGATGTAGACGAGATCTATTCATGCAGGAATAGCCCCCATCTTGTTATCCTTAATAGCAACGATACATGCGTGTCTTGCTCCTCCTTCTGTCACTGGGAAAGAACACCGCATGATCGAACCCATCACAAAGCACCTCTTCCCATGGCAAGAAAAATCAATCTAGTTGGCCTAACTAAACCAAAGATTCGAAGAAGAAATATGAGGCTATAAGCAATCATGCATATAAGAGATCAAAAGAAGACTCAAATAATATTCATGGATATAGATCTGATCATAAACTCAAAGTTCATCAGATCCCAACAAACACATCGCAAAAAGAGTTACATCAAATAGATCTCCAAGACCACTGTATTGAGAATCAAGAGAGAGAGAGAGAGAGAGAGAGAGAGAGGAAGCCATCTAGCTACTTCCTACGGACCTGTAGGTCTATGATGAACTACTCACGCATCATCGGAGAGGCACCAGTACGATGATGAACCCCTCCGTGATGGTGTCTAGGTTGGATCTCGTGGTTCTGGAACTTGCGACGGCTGGAATTTTGTTTCATCAACTCCCTAGGGTATCTGGAATATTTGGGTATTTATAGGGCGAAGAGGCGGTGCGGGAGGCCACCGAGGTGGGCACAACCCACCTGGGCGCGCCCTGGTGGGTTGTGCTCCCCTCGGAGCCCCCCTCTGGTACTTCTTTGGCCCACTTGATGTCTTCTGGTCCCAAAAAAATCTCCAAAAATTTTCGCTGCATTTGGACTCCGTTTGTTATTGATTTTCTGCAAAGTAAAAAACAAGCAAAAAACAGCAACTGGCATTAGGCACTATGTCAATAGGTTAGTCCCAAAAAATGATATAAAGTTGCTATAAAATGATTGTAAAACATCCTAGAATGATAATATAACAACATGGAACAATAAAAAATTATAGATACGTTGGAGACATATCAAAGCTCTATTCGAATTTGGGAAGATCCTTGGATACATGAAAGTTACAGTAAACGTCTGTCGGTCAAACTACCGAATGCAATAGTGACTCCAGTGGAGGAATTGCTACAAGGAGATTTGGGAGGATGGGATACGCACAAGTTGGAAGGAAATTTTCTTGAACCATATATCTCCATCATTTTTAGAATCCCCATTGGCATGGTCCAAGAGGACTTCTGGGTGTGGCTTGAAAATTTTCCAGTGGGATATGCTTATAAGCTAAGTGTGCAACTACGCCGGGATGTTGTTTCACCTACAGGCTTGGGAGGACCGGATAAGAAAATTGGAAGAAATTGTGGCGATTATAGGTTCCTCCCGAAGTCCAGAACTTTTGGTGGCGGGTGATCAAAGGTTTTTTTCCAACCAGAGTTGTACTATGTCATAGGCATATTGAACAAATTGGTTTCTACCACACATGTAGGCAGTAGGAAACTATTCGACACGCTCTGTTCGAATGTACCTGGGCAAAGCTTTTTTGGCAAGAAATCAAGCAAATTACCTCGACCAAGTTACCAATCCTTCACCCAGATACTTGGGCGATGGACATAGTGGAAGGGGAGGCGATGAGCTAGTCACCGACATGCATCTTTTTATGTGGCTCATTGATGCGGAGCATCCTACGATCATCCTCATGGACCTACATATGTTTCCCCAAGTGCCAAGTGGACCGATGACACGAGCATGTGCAAGAGCTCTTGAGACCGAGGTGACATTTCTCCTTAGCGACATTCCGTATGCCCCACGTGAGACATGGATGCTACCTCAACCTAGAATGCTATGTGTGCTTGACCCTCTCAATGATGCTCAGAATGATGGACAAGCCACAAGTGCAAGTACGACGACACACAAGAAGGAGGACCGTCGAGATGCTACACGATCCGGACATCTGGCCCCAGGAGACTTCAACCACAGCAGCAGCCTAGACACCAAACATCTATAGGCACCGGACATTCGGCCCAGCCCCGGACATCCAGCCCGATGCCCGGGAATCCGGCCCCCTCTATTCAGAGAGCGTCTGGAAACGGCCGAAGCCGGCCCGGACATCCGGCCCTGTCTACGCATAGTAAACGGACTGAAGGCCCATGTACCCTCCAACTCGCCCCCAACTTGTACTAGCACTATATATAGACCTCTCCCCTCTCCATCTAGGGCCAGCAAAGGATTAGATCATTGATATAGACCTTTGCTCATCCACTTACCCCTACTCCCATGGAGATCAAGGCCTCCATGTGAGAAGATCCCCCAAGTGGATTCAAGATCCCTTCATGGGAAGATCGTCCTAGGATTCAAGACCTCTTTCCTCACGGATTGGGATGAACTAGCTACTGTTTGTATCCTCCCTTGTTAATTTTGGATCGTGTATCTGTCCATGTGTATGCTGATATAGCCAATGTGTGACTGTGTCTTGTCTATTTGAGTGATTTCCCTCTTGTGTTCTTCGTGTTCTTCCCCGTCTTCCCCTCCAATCATGAAAGTGTTGGGGATCGTAACAGAAATTTAAAATTTTCTACGCATCACCAAGATCAATCTATGGAGTCATCTAGCAACGAGAGAGAAAGGAGTGCATCTACATACCCTTGTAGATCGCGAGCGGAAGCGTTCAAGAGAACGGGGTTGATGGAGTCGTACTCGTCGTGATCCAAATCACCGATGATCCTAGTGTCGAACGGACGGCACCTCCGCATTCAACACACGTACGGAGCGGAGACGTCTCCTCCTTCTTGATCCAGCAAGGGGGAAGGAGAAGTTGATGGAGATCCAGCAGCACGACGGCATGGTGGTGGAACCAGCGGGATTCCAGCAGGGCTTCGCCAAGCGCTACTGGAGGAGGAAGAGGTGTCACGGGAGGGAGAGGGAGGCGCCAGGGCTTAGGGTGCGGCTGCCCTCCCTCCCCTCCACTATATATAGGGGCTAGGGGGGGAGATCCCATCTAGAGGGGGCGGCGGCCCCTCGGGGGGGCAACGGCCCCCTTACCAGGGGGGCGCATGCCCCCTCGGGGGGCAACGGCCCCCTAGGGTTTCCAACCCTAGGCGCCTTGGGCCCTTGGGTGGGGCGCACCAGCCCACCAGGGGCTGGTTCCCACGCCACTTCAGCCCATGGAGCCCTCCGGGATAGGTGGCCCCACCCGGTGGACCCCCGGGACCCTTCCGGTGGTCCTGGTACAATACCGGTGACCCTCGAAACTCTCCCGGTGGCCGAAACTGGACTTCCTATATATAAATCTTTACCTCCGGACCATTCCGGAACTCCTCATGACGTCCGGGATCTCATCCGGGACTCCGAACAACTTTCGGTTAACCGCATACTAATATCTCTACAACTCTAGCGTCACCGAACCTTAAGTGTGTAGACCCTACGGGTTCCGGAGACACGTAGACATGACCGAGACAACTCTCCGGTCAATAACCAACAGCGGATCTAGATACCCATGTTGGCTCCCACATGCTCCACGATAATCTCATCGGATGAACCACGATGTCGAGGATTCAATCAATCCCGTATACAATTCCCTTTGTCTATCGGTACGATACTTGCCCGAGATTCGATCATCGGTATACTGATACCTTGTTCAATCTCGTTACGGAAAATCTCTTTACTCGTTCCCTTAACACATCATCCTGTGAACAACTCCTTGATCACGTTGAGCTCATTATGATGATGTCCTACCGAGTGGGCCCAGAGATACCTCTCCGTCATACGGAGTGACAAATCCCAGTCTCGATTCGTGCCAACCCAACAGATACTTTCGGGGATACCCGTAGTGTACCTTTATAGCCACCCAGTTACGTTGTAACGTTTGGCACACCCAAAGAACCCTTACGGTATCCGGGAGTTGCACAATCTCATGGTCTAAGGAAAGGATACTTGACATTAGAAAAGCTTTAGCAAACGAACTACATGATCTTGTGCTATGCTTAGGATTGGGTCTTGTCCATCACATCATTCTCCTAATGATGTGATCCCATTATCAATGACATCCAATGTCCATAGTCAGGAAACCATGACCATCTGTTGATCAACGAGCTAGTCAACTAGAGGCTCACTAGGGACATATTGTGGTCTATGTATTCACACATGTATTACGGTTTCCAGTTAATACAATTATAGCATGAACAATAGACAATTATCATGAACAAGGAAATATAATAATAACCATTTTATTATTGCCTCTAGGGCATATTTCCAACAGTCTCCCACTTGCACTAGAGTCAATAATCTAGTTCACATCACTATGTGATTGTAATGAATTCAACACCCATGCGGTTTGATCATATCTCGCTTGTGAGAGAGGTTATTAATCAACGGGTCTGAACCTTTCAGATCCGTGTGTGCTTTACAAATCTCTATGTCATCTTGTAGATGCAGCTACCACGCTCTATTTGGAGCTATTCCAAATAACTGTTCTACTATACGAATCCGGTTTACTACTTAGAATCATCCGGATTAGTGTCAAAGTTTGCATCGACGTAACCCTTTACGACGAACTCTTTTACCACCTCCATAATCGAGAAAATTCCTTAGTCCACTAGTTACTAAGGATAACTTTGACCGTTGTCTTGTGATCCACTCCTGGATCACTCTTGTACCCCTTGACTGACTCAGGGCAAGGCACACTTCAGGTGCGGTACACAGCATAGCATACTGTAGAGCCTACGTCTAAAGCATAGGGGACGACCTTCGTCCTTTCTCTCTCTTATGCCATGGTCAGGTCTTGAGTCTTACTCAATACTCACACCTTATAACACAGCCAAGAACTCCTTCTTTGCTGATATATTTTGAACTCCTTCAAAAACTTGTCACGGTATGTATTCATTTGAAAGTACTATTAAGCGCTTTGATCTATCCTTATAGATCTTGATGCTCAATGTTCAAGTAGCTTAATACAGGTTTTCCATTGAAAAACACTTTTCAAACAGCCCTATATGCTTTCCAGAAATTCTACATCATGTCCGATCAACAATATGTCAACAACATATACTCATCAGAAATTCTATAGTGCTCCCACTCACTTCTTTGGAAATACAAGTTTCTCATAAACTTCGTATAAACCCAAAATCTTTGATCATCTCATCAAAGTGTATATTCCAACTCCGAGATGCTTACTCCTGTCCTTAGAAGGATTGCTGGAGCTTTGCATACTTGTTAGCATCTTATAGGATTGACAAAACCTTCTGGTTGTATCATATACAACCTTTCCTCAAGAAAATTGTTGAGGAAACAATGTTTTTACATCCTATCTGCAAGATTTCATAAATAATGCAATAACCGTTAATATAATTCCAACAGACTCTTAGCATCGCTACGAGTGAGAAAGTCTCATCGCAGTCAACTCCTTGAACTTGTCGGAAAACATCTTAACGACAAGTCGAGCTTTCTTAATGGTGATACTTAGCATCATTGTCCGTCTTCCTTTTAAAATCCATCTGTACCCAACAGCCTTACGACCATCAAGTAGTTCTTCCAAAGTCTATACTTTGTTTTCATACATGGATCCTCTCTCGGATTTTATGGCCTCGAGCCATTCGTCGGAATCCGGGCCCACCATCGCTTCTCCATAGCTCATAGGTTCATCGTTGTCCAACAACATGACCTTTAAGACAGGGTTACCACTCAGAAGTTGTACACACCCTTGTCGACCTATGAGGTTCGATAGTAACTTGATCTAAAGCTCCATGATCATCATCATTAGCTTTCTCTTCAACTGAGGTAGGTGCCACAGAAACATTTTTCTATGTTGTGCTACTCTTTGGTTGAAGTAAAGGTTCAACAACCTCATTAAGTTCTATCTTCCTCCCACTCAATTCTTTCGAGAGAAACTTTTCCTCGAGAAAGGACCCGATTCTAGAAACAATCACTTTTGCTTCCGGATCTGAAATAGGAGGTATACCCAACTGTTTTGGGTGTCCTATGAAGATGCATTTATCCGCTTTGGGTTCGAGCTTATCAGGCTAAAACTTTTCCACATAAGCGTCGCAGCCCCAAAGTTTTAAGAAACGACAGCTTAGGTTTCTCTAAACCATAGTTCATACGGTGTCATCTCAACGGAATTATGTGGTGCCCTATTTAAAGTGAATGCGGTTGTCTCTAATGCCTAACCCATAAACGATAGTGGTAATTCGATAAGAGACATCATGGTATGCACCATATCCAATAGGGTGCAACTATGATGTTCGGACACACCATCACACTACGGTGTTCCAGGCGGTATTAGTTTTGAAACAATTTCCACAATGTCTTAATTGTGTACCAAACTCGCAACTCAGATATTCATCTCTATGATCATATCATAGACATTTTATCCTCTTGTCACGAAGATCTTCAACTTCACTCTGAAATTACTTGAACCTTTCAATAATTCAGACTTGTGTTTCATCAAGTAAATATACTCAGCATCTACTCAAATCATCTGTGAAGTAAAAACATAACAATATCCACTGCGTGCCTCAGCACTCATTGGACTGCACACATCAAAATGTATTACTTCCAACAAGTTGCTTTCTTGTTCCATCTTACTGGAAACGAGGCCTTTTAGTCATCTTGCCCATGTGGTATGATTTGCATGTCTCAAGTGATACAAAATCAAGTGAGTCCAAACGATCCATCTACATGGAGTTTCTTCATGCGTACATACTAATAGACATGGTTCGCATGTCTCAAACTTTTCAAAACGAGTGAGTCCAAAGATCCATCAACATGGAGCTTCTTCATGCGTTTTCTACCAATATGACTCAAATAGCAGTGCCATAATTAGGTGGTACTATCATTACTATTTTATATCTTTTGGCATGAACATGTGTATCACTACGACCGAGATTCAATAAACCATTCATTTTAGGTGCAAGACCATTGAAGGTATTATTCAAATAAACAGAGTAACCATTATTCTCCTTAAATGAATAACCGTATTGCGATAAACATAATCCAATCATGTCTATGCTCAACGCAAACACCAAATAACAATTATTTTGGTTTAACACCAATCCCGATGGTAGAGGGAGCATGCGATGTTTGATCATATCAACCTTGGAAACACTTCCAACACACATCGTCATCTCACCTTTAGCTAGTCTCCGTTTATTTCGTAGCTTTTTATTTCGAGTTACCAACACTTAGCAACCGAACCGGTATCTAATACCCTGGTGCTACTAGGAGTACTAGTAAAGTACACATTAATATAACGTATATCCAATATACTTCTGTCGACCTTACCAGCCTTCTCATCTACCAAGTATCTAGGGTAGTTCTGCTTCAGTGACCGTTCCCCTCATTACAGAAGCACTTAGTCTCGGGTTTGGGTTCTACCTTGGGTTTCTTCACTAGAGCAACAACTGATTTGCCGTTTCATGAAGTATCCCTTCTTGCCCTTGCCCTTCTTGAAACTAGTGGTTTTACTAACCATCAACAATTGATGCTCCTACTTGATTTCTACTTTCGCGGTGTCAAACATCGCGAATAGCTCAAGGATCATCATATCTATCCCTGATATGTTATCATTCATCACGAAGCTCTAGTAGCTTGGTGGCAGTGACTTTGGAGAACCATCACTATCTCATCTGAAAGATTAACTCCCACTCGATTCAAGCGATTGTACTCAGACAATCTGAGCACATGCTCAACGATTGAGCTTTTCTCCCTTAGTTTGCAGGCTTAAGAAACTTGTCGGAGGTCTCATACCTCTTGACATGGGCACGAGCCTGAAATCCCAATTTCAGTCCTTGGAACATCTCATATGTTCTGCGACGTTTCAAAAACGTCTTTGGTGCCTCAATTCTATACCGTTTAACATTACGCACTGAACTATCACGTAGTCATCAAAACGTGTATGTCAGATGTTCACAACATCCACAAATGACGCTCGAGGTTCAGCACACCGAGCGGTGCATTAAGGACATAAGCCTTCTGTGCAGCAATGAGGACAATCCTCAGTTTACGGACCCAGTCCGCATAATTGCTACTATCAACTTTCAACTAAATTTTCTCTAGGAACATATCTAAAACAGTAGAACTAAAGCGCAAGCTATGACATAATTTGCAAAGACCTTTTGACTATGTTCATGATAATAAAGTTCATCTAATCAAATTATTTAATGAACTCCCACTCAGATAGACATCCCTCTAGTCATCTAAGTGATACATGATCCGAGTCAACCAGGCCGTGTCCGATCATCACGTGAGACGGACTAGTCATCATCGGTGAACATCTCCATGTTGATCGTATCTACTATACGACTCATGTTCGACCTTTCGGTCTCTTGTGTTCTGAGGCCATGTCTGTACATGCTAGGCTCGTCAAGTCAACCTAAGTGTTTTGCATGTGTAAATCTGGCTTACACCCGTTGTATGTGAACGTTAGAATCTATCACACCCGATCATCACGTGGTGCTTCGAAACAACGAACTTTCGCAACGGTGCACAGTTAGGGGGAACACTTTCTTGAAATTTTAGCGAGGGATCATCTTATTTATGCTACCGTCGATCTAAGCAAATAAGATGTAAAAACATGATAAACATCACATGCAATCAATCAAATAGTGACATGATATGGCCAATATCATTTTGCTCCTTTCGATCTCCATCTTCGGGGCGCCATGATCATCATCGTCACCGGCATGACACCATGATCTCCATCATCATGATCTCCATCATCGTGTCTTCATGAAGTTGTCTCGCCAACTATTACTTCTACTACTATGGCTAACGGTTTAGCAATAAAGTAAAGTAATTACATGGCGTTATTTAATGACACGCAGGTCATACAATAAATTAAGACAACTCCTATGGCTCCTGCCGGTTGTCATACTCATCGACATGCAAGTCGTGATTCCTATTACAAGAACATGATCAATCTCATACATCACATATATATCATTCATCACATCCTTTTGGCCATATCACATCACACGGCATATGCTGCAAGAACAAGTTAGACGTCCTCTAATTGTTGTTGCAAGTTTTTTACGTGGCTGCTATAGGTTTCTAGCAAGAACGTTTCTTACCTACGCCAAAACCACAACGTGATATGCCAATTGCTATTTACCCTTCATAAGGACCCTTTTCATCGAATCCGATCCGACTAAAGTGGGAGAGACAGACACCCGCTAGCCACCTTATGCAACTAGTCCATGTCAGTCGGTGGAACCTGTCTCACGTAAGCGTACGTGTAAGGTCGGTCCGGGCCGATTCATCCCACGATGCCGCCGAATCAAGATAAGACTAGTAACGGCAAGTAAATTGACAAAATCGATGCCCACAACAACTTGTGTTCTACTCGTGCATAGAAACTACGCATAGACCTAGCTCATGATGCCACTGTTGGGGATCGTAATAGAAATTTAAAATTTTCTACGCATCACCAAGATCAATCTATGGAGTCATCTAGCAACAAGAGAGAGAGGAGTGCATCTACATACCCTTGTAGATCGCGAGCGGAAGCGTTCAAGAGAACGGGGTTGATGGAGTCATACTCGTCGTGATCCAAATCACCGATGATCCTAGCGTCGAACGGACGGCACCTCCGCGTTCAACACACGTACGGAGCGGAGACGTCTCCTCCTTCTTGATCCAGCAAGGGGGAAGGAGAAGTTGATGGAGATCCAGCAGCACGACGGCATGGTGGTGGAAGCAGCGGGATTCCAGCAGGGCTTCGCCAAGCGCTACTGGAGGAGGAAGAGGTGTCACGGGAGGGAGAGGGAGGCGCCAGGGCTTAGGGTGCGGCTGCCCTCCCTCCCCTCCACTATATATAGGGGCTAGGGGGGCGCATGCCCCCCTTGGAGATCCCATCTAGAGGGGGGCGGCGGCCCCTCGGGGGGCAACGGCCCCCTTAGGGTTTCCAACCAGGGGGGCGCATGCCCCCTCGGGGGGGGGGGGCAACGGCCCCCTAGGGTTTCCAACCCTAGGCGCCTTGGGCCCTTGGGTGGGGCGCACCAGCCCACCAGGGGCTGGTTCCCACGCCACTTCAGCCCATGGGGCCCTCCGGGATAGGTGGCCCCACCCGGTGGACCCCTGGGACCCTTCCGGTGGTCCTGGTACAATACCGGTGACCCTCGAAACTCTCCCGGTGGCCGAAACTGGACTTCCTATATATAAATCTTTACCTACGGACCATTCCGGAACTCCTCGTGACGTCCGGGATCTCATCTGGGACTCCGAACAACTTTCGGTTAACCGCATACTAATATCTCTACAACTCTAGCGTCACCGAACCTTAAGTGTGTAGACCCTACAGGTTCGGGAGACACGTAGACATGACCGAGACAACTCTCCGGTCAATAACCAACAGCGGGATCTGGATACCCATGTTGGCTCCCACATGCTCCACGATAATCTCATCGGATGAATCACGATGTCGAGGATTCAATCAATCCCGTATACAATTCCCTTTGTCAATCGGTACGTTACTTGCCCGAGATTCGATCGTCGGTATCCCAATACCTTGTTCAATCTCGTTACCGGCAAGTCACTTTACTCGTACTGTAATGCATGATCCCGTGACCAGACACTTGGTCACATTGAGCTCATTATGATGATGTCCTACCGAGTGGGCCCAGAGATACCTCTCCGTCATACGGAGTGACAAATTCCAGTCTCGATTCGTGCCAACCCAACAGATACTTTCGGGGATACCCGTAGTGTACCTTTATAACCACCCAGTTATGTTGTGACGTTTGGCACACCCAAAGTACCCTTACGGTATCCGGGAGTTGCACAATCTCATGGTCTAAGGAAAGGATACTTGACATTAGAAAAGCTTTAGCAAATGAACTACACGATCTTGTGCTATGCTTAGGATTGGGTCTTGTCCATCACATCATTCTCCTAATGATGTGATCCCGTTATCAATGACATCCAATGTCCATAGTCAGGAAACCATGACCATCTGTTGATCAACGAGCTAGTCAACTAGAGGCTCACTAGGGACATATTGTGGTCTATGTATTCACACATGTATTACGGTTTCCAGTTAATACAATTATAGCATGAACAATAGACAATTATCATGAACAAGGAAATATAATAATAACCATTTTATTATTGCCTCTAGGGCATATTTCCAACAGAAAGATCGGCCCCACTCCACATCACTCATGGGCAGTATGGACGAAAAGAAATGCGCGCACTCATGAAGAATGTACCTGATCCATATCACAGTATGCTAAATGGGAGGTTGATGTAGCAACAGATCTCCCGGGTACAGGAAACCAACAAGCTACAAAACCGATCAAGGAGTAATATAAGTGGAACCCCCCAGAGGAGAGCTTCATTAAAATTAATGTGGACACTGCCTTTTATGAAGATACTCATGAAGGGGGTACAGGTCTTGGTGTGTGTTCGGACCGATGAAGGGAATTTGATTAGAGCACAAGCCATTTAGTATGAAGCGGGTCTTAATGCAAAATCAATGAAAGCATATGCCATTAGAGATGGCATACAACTAGCTTCTAATCTAGGGTATCAAAGGGTTATAACTGAATCACATGCCCAATAGGTTGTTAAATAAAGCAATTCTCCGGGTGTAGACCGATCGGAGATAGCTGGTACTGTCGGCAAGATTCAAAAGCTTTGCGGAAACTTTGAGGAACTTCGTTTGGTCTTCATCGAACTTCATTTGATTCTGTCGGCCACCCTTCCTCCCGGCCCTCACGTCACCCCCTTGGGCGACTCGGGGGCGACTAGGGTTCCGCGGCCGCCACCATACCCTCCACTCCCTTCCTCCCCTCGCCGCTACCAGAGACGGCCGTCGGGAAGCCCGCGCGGGCGCCGGTGAAGGTGGCGGCGGGGATCTCGGCACTCCATCCCCTATCGTAGGCCAGCGGTTCCTGGGCGGCAGCCCCAGCCGGAGAAGCGGCACCGTCGGGCGGTTGGCGACGTTTGCAGGGGTGCTGGCCAACGTGCTTGGCGGTGGGCGGCGGGTGGCTGGTGGAATCCGGCCGTGATGCGAAGTTTCTTCGTCAGATCTGGAGGTTCGAAATCCCTCTCCCTGCTGCCTCTCTCTCGTTGTCAGCGGAGGCTAGTGATTTGTTCTCTAGCTTCGGTGTTGGTGCGTGTTGGTGGCCAGCTAGGGGACCGGGGGAAACCTTGGCCGATCCGGCCGGCCCGACGGCGGCAACGCCCAAGGGCATTGCTTTCCTCCATGGGGGCACAGCCGAGGTCCCCTGCTCTCCACCCCGACGCCCCTGCCCGGGTGAAAACTGTTTATCCACTGTGGATTTGGCGGCGCCGCCGCCGCCTTGTGCGTCGTGACCTTGCTAGGCGTCGTTAGGGGTGTTGGGCGTGGTCGGGAGGCTCTGCAGGTGAGGGATTGAGCTGCCTTCATTTCGTCGTCCGTTTCGTGAAGCTTGTTGATGACCCACAAGTATAGGGGATCTATCGTAGTCCTTTCGATAAGTAAGAGTGTCGAACCCAACGAGGAGCAGAAGGAAATGATAAGCGGTTTTCAGCAAGGTACTCTCTGCAAGCACTGAAATTATAGGTAACAGATAGTTTTGTGATAAGATAATTTGTAATGAGCAACAAGTAACAAAAGTAAATAAAGTGCAGCAAGGTGGCCCAATCCTTTTTGTAGCAAAGGACAAGCCTGGACAAACTCTTATATAAAGGAAAGCGCTCCCGAGGACACATGGGAATTATCGTCAAGCTAGTTTTCATCACGTTCATATGATTCGCGTTCGGTACTTTGATAATTTGATATGTGGGTGGACCGGTGCTTGGGTGCTGTCCTTACTTGGACAAGCATCCCACTTATGATTAACCCCTGCAAGCATCCGCAACTACAAAAGAAGTATTAAGGTAAACCTAACCATAGCATGAAACATATGAATCCAAATCAGCCCCTTACGAAGCAACACATAAACTAGGGTTCAAGCTTCTGTCACTCTAGCAACCCATCATCTACTTGTTACTTCCCAATGCCTTCCTCTAGGCCCAAATAATGGTGAAGTGTCATGTAGTCGACGTTCACATAACACCACTAGAGGAGAGACAACATACATCTCATCAAAATATCGAACGAATACCAAATTCACATGACTACTAATAGCAAGACTTCTCCCATGTCCTCAGGAACAAACGTAACTACTCACAAAGCATATTCATGTTCATAATCAGAGGGGTATTAATATGCATATAGGATCTGAACATATGATCTTCCACCAAATAAACCAACTAGCATCAACTACAAGGAGTAATCAACACTACTAGCAACCTACAGGTACCAATCCCAGACTTAGAGACAAGAATTGGATACAAGAGATGAACTAGGGTTTGAGAGGAGATGGTGCTGGTGAAGATGTTGATGGAGATTGGCCCCCTCCCGATGAGAGAAGCGTTGGTGATGACGATGGCGATGATTTCCCCCTTCCGGAGGGAAGTGTTCCCGACAGAACAGCTCCGCCGGAGCCTTAGATTGGTTCCGCCAAGGTTCCGCCTCGTGGCGGCGGAGTCTCGTCCCCAAAGCTTGCTTATGATTTTTTTCTCGGACGAAAGACTTCATATAGCAGAAGATGGCCACCGGAGGGCCACCAGGGGGCCCACGAGGCAGGGGGGCGCGCCCAGGGGGTAGGGCGCGCCCCCACCCTCGTGGCCAGGGTGTGGGCCCCCTCTGGTATTTTCTTCGCTCAGTATTTTTTATTATTTCCAAAAACAATTTCCGTGGAGTTTCAGGACTTTTGGAGTTGTGCAGAATAGGTCTCTAATATTTGCTCCTTTTCCAGCCCAGAATTCCAGCTGCCGGCATTCTCCCTCCTTATGTAAACCTTGTAAAATAAGAGAGAATATGCATAAGTATTGTGACATAATGTGTAATAACAGCCTATAATGCAATAAATATCGATATAAAAGCATAATGCAAAATGGACGTATCACTTGTCTCCAACTAGTTGGGCATGGACCATGGCGGAGCGGCCGGCTAGGGATATCCCAAATCGAAGTGGTCGCACTATGTCCACTTACAATGTGTGGGTGGCATTCTTCCAGCTCTAGCGCAAGCTTCTCGAAATCCCGACGGTGCGGCGCCTACGAGCCATGGCCAGGGGGTAGGTTCCTCTTCGTGATAGAGAAGGAATATCTTGTTCGCCTTCTTCTCTAGGTGTTCGTGGAGCATGGCCATCTTCGAAGGTCGGCTATGTCCTGCTTTGCTGCTCCGCTCTGCTACTTATGATCCTAGTGTGGAGTGCTCAGCCTTTGCAAGCTGTAATCTTAATTTCCATTTCATTAGCTGCTTGTGGAGGTTGTAGTCAATGTTTCTGTCCAGTGTTCCCCATTGTATCGTTCTGGCCGTTGTAATTTGGGTTGTTTGTTATAACTCCTGGCCGGTTGATGACTTTGTTAATTCAAAGCCGGGCTCCTCACAAGTCTTCGTTCTAAAAAAACAAGAAAAGCAAATGAACTAGTGCATCTTTGCGCTAAACATTATAGTTCCTCTTGGAGAAGATGTCTTTGATAAACTATATTCCATCCTTCCTCACCGCTTGTGTAACAAAGGAATGTAATTCTGTTAACTAATCGATAGAGCTCTTGATTTATTTATTTATTTGCTATGATAAAAAATATGACGTCAGATTCATAGAGAAATCCAAAGAAAATATAAATATAATATACTACTCCCTCCGTTTCATATTACTTATATTAAATCAGTGATAAGTAATATGGAACGGAGGGAGTAGTACCAACAGCAGCATGCCAGTTTCCCTCCAAAAAAGAACCATCAGCTTGCCAATTATTGTTATCTCCAGAGTCCAGAATCATCACCCAGCTGAGTCCGTCCGCTGTGATTGCTCAAGAGAAAAAGTATCATTTCGCCTACATGATCCGCCCCCAAAACGTCCCTCCATTAGAATAAAACCAGGAGCCAAGCTAGTTGCACACGCAATCCATGTCTGCCGCTACTTGCAACACCGAAGCGAGGCTCATTGGCATTACGGCTACTTTTCGAAAATATTTTTTTATTTCTGTTATCAGAGAATATACGTACCAATTGGCTTGAAGCTCTTCTTTCGCTGGCACAGCAACTTTTTACTACTACCTCATCTAAAAAAAAGCTTTTTACTACCTCAAAACAAAAACAAAACTGTTTACTACTGTATGAGTTTTAGCTTGCTGGTACAGGTGTCGTCATCCGTGTGGTGTGTGTGTCAGAAAAGAGCACGGCCGGTGCGGCGTTGCGAGTGCAGCCGTTGATGTGCTGCCAAGGTCGTCAGCACCCACCGGCGCGACCCCGTAGCACGCGACGGGACAAGTGCGAGGGGGCTAGCTAACCTGGATGACGTACTGGAAGTGGGACGTTTCCCGCACAAGAAAACAAGGGTGTGTCCCTCCCGTCGCCCAAGTGGGCGCACGAAAAGAAATCTCACGTCCCACTCACCATCTACGCGGCTGGCCACCACGACGGTCCCCTTTTCTCCCCCTCCCCCTCCGTCCCACCCCGACTGCCTACCAACACCAAACCGAAGCACACCGCGACTGCGCCACTCCCTGCGTTCCGAGTGACAGAGGCCATGGCGCTCGCCACCTCCCACCGCCACCTCGTCCGCCCCGCCGCCGCGGCCCCTCGCGTGCCGCTGCGTCCCCTCCGCTTCGCCGCCCCCCGATCTCTCCCGAGGTGAGCGATCTGAGCCGCCCTCCGCGCGCTCGGTTTCTCCCGATTCTGAACCCGGTCCTGTGATTCCATCCCTGTTCCTCCTACTGTGTGCTGTGCCTCGGCGCGCCTCGCTAGCTGTTGTTGGATTGGTTCGAGTCTAGGACGATCGGGGTGGCGCTTTCTGAATGAGAGCGGAGCCAGTGCCCAGTGCTGCCTTCGACCAGTTTGGGGCTTGGAACGGGATCAGTCGATTGATCCCGTTTCGTCGCTGCGGTTCCACTTTCTCCTCACTGGGTTGAATAATGGGTGTTGAAAGGTGAACCATGATGTGTCGTTGAGCGTTTCGGTTCTGCGAGCTAATCATCTGCCCGTTAGATTAGCTCAGCTCAGGGAAATCCTATGGGAGGAATAGATGCTACCGTTGACTTCAGGATGTGTTGCTCGGTTGTTCACGGCCTTCCTAGATGAGTATGCATTCTATCTCACTGACCATAAATCCATGATTATCCTATAACTTTGAGACTTAGATTGGATATGATTGTGATGTGCTCTGTATTGTTATATTTGACGAAGAATAGTTCCAAATATCCCTGTTCATATGTTGAGGCCTGTAAGCCTGTTACATATTTGCATTGTTCGCACTGAATTCAGTGCATGGATGTGGAAATACGACATGTCAAATTTGAAGTTGTAGTAACCATTTTGTTAGGAGCAGTAGAATGAACACAATTGAGAAGGAAATTTTATGCATAGAATAGAATTGCAGCTTTCATCCGAATCGGATCAGCACAAAGTAAAAAATGCACTTCCGTTTCTTTCTTGTAATATGTAAACGAATAAATGACAAGTGAGGACCAATTTTCCTGCACAAGGATTTCCGATTGCTCTGTCTGTTTTCTCTCAAAAGGCTATATCTTCATTTTAAGATACGATGTGCAAAGCCCAGTTGTGTTCCGTTCATATTTGTGCTGGAAGAAGTGCCAAACAAGGACGTGGTGCACCTACAGACCGGGAGTGCAGCTGCAGCGCAAGGTTCCTGACTTCTTTCGCTCCTGCCAGTCTCCAGACTCCAGGGAGCTGCCTCGTTAAGAATCGATTCCACCAGGTCCTGACAGGATTTGTGCACCATTGAAAACATATGAATTCTAGCTGTGTTCATATGTGAACCTACATAATGATAACTATATTTTAAGTAAAATTTTGTGCTTATAACCAGGAAACCTGTAAAGGGTAGTGGCACAAGTCTTCTGCCTGCCGTGTTTTTAGATAAATCCTGATACCATTCTGAGTTTCTCATGCTTTAATTAATTGTCTGTATTGGCTTTGCTGCCAATGTCCTCTGCAGTATATCAGTGTTCTGTCCTACATTGTTTCCATGTGCTAATATTTTTTTAATTTTGCCATCCTTCTAGGATTTGTTGCCAATCTATCAACTCAGCTAACGTGTTGGGAGCTTCCTCAATGGTATATTTGCATGACTACATCTCTCAAATTACCACAACTTTGTGGAACATATGGACTGTGGCACTGCAGTATATTCTTCAGCCTTGCAAATTCGCATAAAAATGTGTCTAAGACTCATATTCCTGAGCAATGAAATATTTATGGACAACTCAGACCACTTTCAGTTTTAGAAAATCTCAGTCTACCTATTAGGTCTCACTGTACAATTTATTCTTCTGAGGACCGACGTGAAGCAATATGGTCCTAGACATCAGATGTCAAAGTAGTTCTGCTTATACCAAGAGTTGCTACATATTTCAACAATTCATTGTATGGATAGAGATGCCAACATTCTGATATACTGAAATGATTAGTTTTTTCTTTGGAAAGTTCTTTTTTTATTCTCGGCATTTTTGTTCTTCTTACATGCTGGCATTCTATTATTTGAACACACACTCAACTGATGATTTCAAACGTGCATTTTTTTAAAACAAATCTATATCACAGACAGCTGACGACGCAGTTCCACAGCCAGTTGTACTGATAGACCAAGACTCAGACCGTGATGCAACCATTGTGCAACTGAGTTTTGGAGATCGTTTGGGGGCACTACTTGATACGGTATGCATTTTATTGTGCCGGGGATGCCCTTTTTTTGGTCTGGCCTTGCTTAGATATGCTTTAATGATTTATAAGTTACAGATTTTCTGTATCTATAAATTATTGCGTCGTGGTGTTCACTGTTTGCAGATGAAGGCACTCAAGGACCTGGGCCTTGATGTGACGAAAGGAAGTGTGGCAACTGATTCATCTGTCACACAAACAAAGTTCCACATCATGCGATTGTGGGTGCATGCAACTTTCTGTTTGCTGCAATTTCTTATACAGCATTTAGTTGTTTGTTTGCACTTTGAGAAGTAAAGGAGGGTATATGTATGCTTGATTCATCACTTTTGGATGCTACACTTTGTGCAACTGTGCAATGTCCACATATTATTACTGATATTTTAGTTTAGCTGCCTTGTGGTCTATTTTCTGTAATTACCATTGAACACATTGCACATGCATTCATCAAAGTACTGTTTCTCTCTTTTTTTTTACTGACTTTATGGAAGGATGCCTTGACACACTAAAATTTCAAAATATTCCTTAGAAATTGCACCTGTGATTATCATACTAAGACAGTTGTGGTGATTTGGTCATGTTCTAATATTATTTATCTGTTTATATCATCTGTCTCTGTCCAGAGGGCGTAAGGTTGAGGACCCTGACATGTTGGAAACAATACGGCTGACCATCATTAACAACCTTCTGCAGTATCATCCCGTATGTTTCAGAATTCAAGTTCTTCAGTTGTGTTTTAGATTTTGGTGTTTGGTAGCTTTAGATTGGTTATCGTTTTGATTAATCGAAATATCAGAATAATATGCAATATGTGTATAGGAATCAAGCGAGAAGCTAGCTATGGGTGAATTTTTTGGAATTAAAGCCCCTGAGAAGAAGGTGAGTTCGGTGGATGTTCTCATCCTGCTAATTCAGCGCTGATGCTGGTCCATGCTTTTTTAGGCATATTTTCGTTATAGGGATGGATTCTCCTCAGTGTTTACACACTGGATATTTTAAAACAGACATCCAAGTGTTATGCTGTTAATTTTAATTTTTCCCTATATCTTGAGCAATTAATTAATTTATGTTCTCTATGGCAGGTTGATGTTGACGTAGCAACACATGTAATTGTGCAAGATGATGGACCGAAAAGAAGGTTTGATCATGATAGCTTCTAATTACTGTATGCCGCTTGTGTAGCATGATGTCAGCATGTACGGTGACTAATTAGTTGTCATGCATATTATCCCATATATGTTACTTCTGTGGCATGCACATGCATGGTATTGTGTGTTGTGTGCTATTCCTGCACATTGGCTAACTAAATTCACTAGTACGTAATAGTTGTCATATGGTGACATCACACATATGTTACACCACGGTTTGCCGTATGGTTGTATCTTGTATATGTACCAAAGCACTATTCGTACACATTTGACTAACTGAGTCTCTAGCTATCGTCTGCTAATGCTGCCAAAACTAATATTCACGTGATTGTTACCTAGTATCATAATGGAGGGTTTTACATGGGCAGTGACTACAGTTTCTTGAGGCCTAGTTATCTTGTTGAGCATTTGAAATTTTAAATCACCGACATAATTTCCCGTAAAAGGAATCACCTGACATAATAAGCAGGTGCATTTGACTAGTAGTAAGGTATGTGCCTCCCAAGTTTGGGCCAAGCTGCAAAATTTTGTTCTTGCGTTGGAGGCATCCTTGCATTATAAACATGTCTAGGCTAGTCGGGTTCAGGCATTATCGTACATCTCTCATAGGACACCTTTAAAATGAAAAATGGGATGGTTTGGTATAGAAAGGACAGGCTAGGTACATATCGGTCTGCTGGATTTGGTTGTGTTTGGGCAAGTCGCCATGCTGACGGAACTTGTTGATTCTTGGGTACTGCACCTTGCGTAATACTCCCTCCGTTCCAAAATAAGTGTTTTGGAATGGAGGGAGTAGTTGATTGTGTTTGACACAACTTCATATGTTAGAAAGCAAATGTGTTTATCCATTTGCCAAGAATCACATCTTATAGAACCTGAATAATCTGTTTCTGATTTTTCTTGGTTTGATGTACATCATCTACTTCCTCACCAGTTTTAGTTGAACATGTGCAGCATGCTTTACATAGAGACAGCTGATCGACCAGGCTTACTCTTGGAAGTAATCAAGATCATTACTGACGTAAACGTTGATGTGGAATCAGCTGAGATTGATACTGAGGTATGCCAGTTTCTGTCTCTTTGTTATGGTAGTCACTCAGCTATGAAGGCCCTTCCTTAGTTCATGCCGGTTGTCTTATTCAGGGCTTGGTTGCCAAGGACAAGTTTCATGTGAGTTACAGAGGCGCAAAACTTAACAGCTCGTTATCTCAGGTATATACCCACGCCAAGATTAGCACATTTAGTAACCTTCTTGCTCGTCTCAGCAATATTGAACTCTTGATAATTCCGTTTTACAGGTGCTGGTTAATTGTTTGCGCTATTACCTCCGGAGGCCCGAGACAGATGAAGACAGCTATTGATGATTGTTCTGTGGCGGCTCGTTTTGAGTTCCTGCCTATGAAGCCTTTTGCACTTCAATTTCTGTTGTAAGCAAAACAAAATATGGCACATGTGTTCCGAAAATGCATTAAAACTGGGCCGTCTGATGCAGTTATGTTCTATGGTTGGACATGTGGCCCTTGGGAGCTTTAGCAGCCCCATCCCATTGGTTTCCTAGAGGAATCACATTGGAAAGCATTCACGCGTGCCGAGTGTGGTCTGTAAGTTCATAGTACTATAATTCATGTGCATGTAAAAAACCAGGTTACGTATGTGAAGATCGTGTCTTGCTTAATGTCACATGGTGATGGGAACTTCTAGCGTTTTTTTTTTTTGCGGATAGGGAACTTCTAGCGTTGGCACACAAATTTACCAGCATGCCGTGTCATTGGTTTGAGGCTGCTGGTCTCGGCACTATCTTCCTACTCTGGACACGGGCTACTTTTCTATCTTCTCCATCAAGTGTGGTGCATGATCCTTCCAGACCTCCACTTTTTTTGATAGCTTCCAGAGCTTCAACTTCCTTCATGTGTGTTAGAGATACCAGACAAATAGATCTTTTGCAAATCTGCCCCTCTGCCCAGTGCAGTGGGCAAAAATGCCATCCTCTGAATCTGAATCTTAGAGCAAACCTGGTTTGCTCACCAACCAGGACAAGACTTCTAAGGTGCTTCGGCGATGCTAGTGGTTTGCTCACCAACCCATGACAGAAATTTTCCTAGACGCCGCGTGGATGATCTGCAAGATTGTCTCCCTCACTTCCCGGTGAAGATGTGCTCTTTCCCATGCACCTATTGGTACATGATCGAAGTCATCAAAGTACTGTTTGTGTCCAATCTTTATAAATTGTAGCTGGATTGGAGGATGAACACGAAAGGAAACTTGAGGACAACTAGCACAAATCAACGCACGTAGATGCAATAAAAGATACACATGGATAGATTCTTGATCCAAATCATACAAGGAGGGAGATGAAACAAGATAGGGTTCTTCATCAAGTCCTAAGACAAAGATGGCTTGAATTCCATGCAGGAATCTTCCCCAAAATTGAAGGTCTTGCTACTCCTATGGAGTCATCCCCTCAAGAGAAGCTCCTCACCTCTATGAGAGGAGCCATCTCCATGAAGGAGTAATCCCACGAGGGGGAGTATATAGCCACAAACTAGCACTTTTGCGGCTAGGGTTGCCAAAAACCACCACGTTTTGCGACTGGAGATTAAAAAGATACCACTTTGGGGTTAATTTTCGCAATACTTACCGGGCTGTACTATTTACCATTTGGACTAAACTAATCATGATTATGACATGGATGACCCACCCATCAGGGATAACGTGGTAGAAAAGTCGTTAGTAGTCCGGCAGAGCTTCGACGTCCAGGGAGAAGAACCGCGAGAAAACTAGAGAGAGAGAGAGATAGATATATATATATATATATATATATATATATATATATAGAGAGAGAGAGAGAGAGAGAGACTAGCGACTCTTCTCGTCTAATTAGGAGTCTAATTCTATTAGACAAATTAGACCGTGATTAGAGCCCATCTAATTAGGAGCCTAAAAACTTAAGCCGATTAGATTGGGAGAGTGTGGACCTATGCGGGAGGAGGCGCCAAAGGAAGGGGAATCCTTCTCCTCTTCCACTTGGTGGAAGAAGGGAAGGATTAATTCCCTTGCCCAATTCGGCATAGGCCTGCCATAGCCCTGTGGCGCCCCTTCTAGGCCCCACGAGGCCTACTAGGGGTCGTCATGTCATGACGGTCCTTCACATTTTTCTTCCACAAATAAAATCCTGGATTTTTTGGATGTCTCCGAAACCCATTCCGATGACCCCGAAAACTTTTCATATAGAGATTCGGACTCTTCGAAATTATGCTATACCTTTTCGAAATCCCGGTAACCCTTCTGGAATCATCCAAAACACTTCCGGAACTATCGGAAACTCTTCTGTGCTCTTTTTAACTCATTTCTCATTTCACCAGTAATCTGGACTAGAATCCGTTAAACATGTGACCCTACAGGTTTGGAAATAAGCGGCCATGTCCCGGAACCCCTTCCGGACAATAGTTAACAACAGGATCTAGACACCCATTAAATCCCACGTATTCACGAAATTCTCGAGCGAACGTTTGTTTACGAATATCATTCCCTTTGCTTTGCGATACATTTACGAAACCCAAGGAGAGATTATCGTATCCCCGTGATCAACTCCGTGATCACTATACCGGTTATCCTCGTTACCGGTTTCATTCTCTTTACCCGTATCCATGTTACGGTATCCCGTGATCATAATCACAAGTGTCTGGCCAGAAAATAATGACACCGTAACACTGAGTGGGCCCAGAGAGTATCTCTCTATTGTGAGAGGAGCAAATCCCAGTCTTGAACTATCGCTACCGAGACATACGTTTCCCGTATACCAGTAGGCCACCTTTATTCACATCCATTTACGGAGTGACATGTGGTAAACCCCAAACTAACCATCCGATATGTTGATATGCAATATTCTCATGGTCTAAGGAACAATACAAACATGAACAAGTTATATGAATTACCGATAACATAACAATGATGACATCTCTAAGTAATTCATAAGTTGGGTCTATCCAACTCCGTTTTTATCATGACAACGCTGTTCTCATATATTGATAGCATCATTGTTACACTAACAATGTTCATGACCAGGAAACCAAGACTATCATCAATACATGAGCTAGTCTTAGAGGCTAGACTAGGGATCTCTTGGTGTTTATATTTCCACACATCTATTTGGGTTTTCCTCCGAATCTCATATTTAAGAACCAATAATAACATTTATTATTGCCTCTAGGGCATATTTCCAATGTTAGGTCAACAATGACATCGGTCATTACTTCCAAACCCAGAAGGGATTGGGGCAAGGTGACCCAGGTCGCTGACCTTATTTTATATTGTGGCACATATGTTGGCTATTCTCTAGCAAGAGCTAGGGAGGATGGTTAGTTTGGGGCTGATGACCCACAAGTATAGGGGGTCTCAATAGTCTTTAAGGAAAGTATTTCAAGCCAAACTTATCGATTCGACACGAGGGGAGCCAAAGAATATTTATAATCTTTAGCAGTTGAGTTGTCAATTCAACCACACCCGGAGAGATGACTTGCTTGCGGCAATTTATTAGTAGCACAGTAATTCGATAGTAGTAGTGATAGTAACGTTAACAGAAATAGTAGCAAGAGCAAAGCACTGGGAAAGTACGGTAGTAGTAGTAGTTAACGAAAACAATAGCAGCAAAAGTGTAGGCATGGAGTAAGCGATGGGGTTTCTCGGATGATATTCAATATACAATGGTCATAAGCTAGAGCCATAACAAACTAGCTCTAATTCATCAATCATAGGCAGCATTCCATATATAGTTATACGTGCTTGTGATCAGAACTTGCATAACATCTTTTGTCCTACCCTCCCGTGGTAACGGGTTTCTAATGGAAACTAAGGGTAATTAAGGTGCTCGTTTTAATAGAGAATCGGAACAAAGCATTAACACATAGTGAATACATGGTCATCCCCATCGATATCCCAATTTGTTGGAAATATGCCCTAGAGGCAATAATATTGTATTATTATATTTGCATTTTCATAATTGAGAGTTTATATTTCATGCTATAACTGCTGTGATACTGGAATATGTGATTCAGTGGAAAACTCATATGCACATGTGGAATGATAAACGGTAAAATAATAGGTTCCCGGTCTTGCCTCTATGACTGGCTCATGTGTTGTTGGTGATCATTTTTTCCGAATCTTAGGATATTGTTAAGTGTAACGGTAGTCCTGAAAAACAACATTGAGAGTATGAAAATAAAAGAACGATCATATTGAATCGACCCAATCTTGTTTGTTATACTTTGAGATAATATCGTCTAAAATCAATTGTTATAACATGGAGTGTTAGCATGTGTTTTAGTTCCTCAGACCATGAGAGTATCGCAGTCACTTCCTACTGTACGGTGGACTTTGGAGTTGCTCAAACGTCATCATTAACACGGTGATCATAACGACAACTTACGGGTTCACCGGAAAGTTCGACAAGGGATTAGATACCTCAAGAGTGGGATTTGCTCCTCCGATGATGGATAGATATTCTTAGGGACCTCTCCGTGTGATGGCATCCATCATCATCTGGCCAAAAACAGGTGACTACGTCACGGGGATGTCGAAAGACTTCAACAAGAAAGAAGATCAAAACCAGTAATGGGATCAACAATATAGTGAGCATGTGCATGACTCAAGATGATACCGATGCATCCCGTGTTTTGTAAAGTATCGCGAAGCAAAAGGAACATCTCATGATAACCAAAGGTTCACTCGAATGTCATCATGTAATCATAGGGATCGATATGGATGTCCACAGTTTCCGCTATCGGTCATTGAACAAAGGGATTTTGTTCATGTCTATGATTTATCAAACCCACAAGGTCACAAGCTTAAGGTAATCATGGTCTACTGAGTGTTAGTAGGACGAGAGTACCGAGGATTTATTTGTGAAATTGTTTCATTAATATTTGAAATAGTTTTGAGAGGAACCGGAAGCGTTTCGGGGTCACCGAAAGGGTTTCAGAGTTTATTGGGCAATACCGGGTATTACCGATAATTAATATATAGGTGGAAAATGTTTCGAGTGATATTAAATTATATATATATAAAGGGTCTAGTAATTATTAGGAGGCTTATATTTCATTAAATATCAACGAGCCTTAAAAGTCCAAGAGGTGGAAGGCAACTTGGGCCACAAAGGCCCAAGTGGAGGAGGCGCCCCCTTTCCTTGTGTGTGTGTGGCGAGGGGGGGGGGGGAATCCTACTAGGGGAGGTGTCCAACTCCTCCCCCCCCTTTGGCTGGCTCCCCAAGGAGGCTTTCCCTCCTTTGTGGCTGCCTCTGCCTCCCTCTCTAACCTATATATACTTGAGGTATTGGCCATAATTGAACAGACAAGTTTTGGAGCCTCCTCTAGTTCATCTAGTTCTAGTTCTAGTTGGTCCTTGTTGACTAATTAGAGCTAGACCTAGTTCCTCTAATCCTCATAATTAGTAGCCCAGTGTGGTTCTAATCTCCTCGCTCTACCGGATCGTGAAGACCGTACGCTTGCAACCAAGTAGAGAGGTCGTGCTTTTGGTCTTCCGTTTGAGGGTGGTTCACGGGATCGTCATCAATGGTTCGAGGGACTCCAAGTATGATCTACACCAACTCGTCTACTCCTGCTGCAACTCTGAAATCGGTAACTATCATTGATCCAAACCCTATATGCATCTTCGTATTGTTCCTGGGTGATCATAAGACGAATTTTTTTCTACCACGTTTCCCAAACAAAGTTATTGTCACTTTGGGGTCTAGAGTTTAGAACGATAACATGTGCATACAACTTGCATATAAGATCAAGAACACAATCATTTTCATGAAAAGATAGAGGGTTTAGATATGAAATCATGGCAATCGGGCCCTAGTGACAGGCATTAAGCATAGCAAAGTCATAGCAACATCATTTCAAGAACATAGTGGATACTAGGGATCAAGCCCTACAAATCTGACAATGATTATATAAGACATCTCATCCAAATCCCATCTACTTCCATATTGTTGGGAAACATTGCATGGAAAACAAAAAAAATTATATGCACACGCAAGATCTATCCATGGAGATGCATAGAAACGAAAGCGGAGAGTGTGTCTACGTACCCTCATAGACCGTAAGCGGAAGTGTTTAGTAATGCGGTTGACGTAGTCGAACTTCTTCGCGATCCAACCGATCAAGTACCGAACATACGACACCTCCGCGTTCAGAACACGTTCAGCTTGGTGACATCCTCGCCTTATTGATCCAGCAAGACGGGCGAAGTAGTAGATGAGTTCCGGCAGCACGACGACGTGGTGATGGTGGTGATGCAACTATCTCCGCAGGGCTTTGCCGAGCACTATGAAAATATGACTGAGGATGAACTAGAGGGAGAGGGGCGCCGCACACGGCTAGCAAATCGTGGTGTGTGTTGCCCTTCTCCCTCCTCTCATATATATAGGTGGAGGAGGGAGGGGAGGCAGCCCCTAGGGCACCCCAAGTGGCCGGCGGCTGCCCTAGGGCGCCTGCCCTGGCCGAATCCGCCCCTTCCATATTTGTGCATGGGGGGAAGGAAAGGGGGGGCTGGCTGCCTTTGGGGCGCCTCCCCCTTCCTTCCCCCCTCTTTGGTGCGTGGGCAAGGGGTGGAGGGGCGCACCAGCCCCCTTGTGGGCTGGTGCGCTTCCCCCCTTTGGCCCATAAGGCCCACCGCTTACCGATGACCTCCCGGAACCCCTTCCGGCACCCCAATAAAATACCCGGTACTTCTGAAACCTTTCCGGTGACCAAATACTATCTTCCTATATATCAATCTTTACCTCCGGACCATTCTGGGGCTCCTCGTCATGTCCGTGATCTCATCCGGGACTCCGAACAACATCCAGTCGTCAACTCACATAACTCATACAACACTAAACATTAAGCGTGCGGACCCTACGAGTTCGAGAATGATGTAGACTTGACCGAGACACCTCTCCGGTCAATAACCAATAGCGGAACATGGATGCCCATATTGGTTTCTACATATTCTACAAAGATCTTTATCGGTCGAACCTTATGACAACATATGTAATTCCCTTTGTCTGTCGATATGTTACTTTCTCGAGATTCGATCCTTGGTATATCTATACCTAGTTCAATCTTGTTAATGGCAAGTCTCTTTACTCATTCCGTAATACATCATCTCGTAACTAACTCCTTAGTTACTTTGCTTGCAAGCTTCTTATGATGTGTATTACCGAGAGGGACCAGAGATACCTCTCCGATACACAGAGTGACAAATCCCAATCTCGATCCATGCCAACTCAACAGACACCCTCGGAGATACTTGTAGAGCATCTTTATAATCACCTAGTTACGTTGTGACGTTTGATAGCACACAAGGCATTCCTCCGGTATCCGAGAGTTGCATGATCTCATGGTCGAAGGAACATGTATTTGACATTTAAGAAAGCAGTAGCAATAAACTGAACGATCATATGCTAAGCTAACGGATGGGTCTTGTCCATCACATCATTCTCCTAATGATGTGATACCGTTATCAAATGACAACTCATGTCAATGGTTAGGAAATCTTAACCATCTTTTGATCAACGAGCTAGTCTAGTAGAGGCTCACTAGGGACACAATATTTTTTTATGTATCCGCACATGTATTTAAGTTTCCAGTCAATACAATTCTACCATGAATAATAAACCTTTATAATGATTAAGGAAATATAATAATAACCATTTCATTATTGCCTCTAGGGCATATTTCCATCAGTCTCCCACTTGCACCAGAGTCAATAATCTAGTTCACATCGCCATGTGATTAACACGCATAGTTCACATCGCCATGTGACCAACACCCGAAGAGTTTACTAGAGTCAATAATCTAGTTCACATCGCCATGTGATTAACACCCAAAGAGTACTAAGGTGTGATCATATTTTGCTTGTGAGAGAAGTTTAGTCAACGGGTCTGTCACATTCAGATCCGTATGTATTTTGCAAATTTCTATGTCTACAATGCTCTGCATGGAGCTACTCTAGCTAATTGCTCCCACTTTCAATAAGTATCCAGATTGAGACTTAGAGTCATACGAATCGGTGTCAAAGCTTGCATCGACGTAACCCTTTACAAGGAACTCTTTATCACCTCCATAACCAAGAAATATTTCCTTAGTCCTCTTAGGTAACTAAGGATAATTTTGACCGCTGTCCAGTGATCTACACCTAGATCACTATTGTACCCCCTTGCCAAACTCATGGCAAGGTACACAATAGGTCTGGTACACAGCATGACATACTTTATAGAACCTATGGTTGAGGCATAGGGAATTACTTTCATTCCCTCTCTATCTTCTGCCGTGGTCGGGCTTTGAGTCTTACTCAACTTCACACCTTACAATACAGTCTAGAACTCCTTCTTTGACTGATCCATTTTGAACTCCTTCAAAATCTTGTCAAGGTATGTACTCACTGAAAATCTTATCAAGCGTCTTGATCTATCTATATAGATCTTGATGCCTAATATGTAAGCAGCTTCACCGGGGTCTTTCATTGCAAAATTCTTATTCAAGTATCCTTTTATGCTATCCAGAAATTCTATATCATTTCCAATCAGCAATATGTCATCCACATATAATATCAGAAATGCTACAGAGCTCCCACTCACTTTCTTGTAAATATAGGCTTCACCATAAGTCTATATAAAACCATATGCTTTGATCACCTCATCAAAGCGTATATTCTAACTCCGAGATGCTTGCACCAGTCCATATATGGATCGCTGGAGCTTGCACACTTTGTCAGCACCTTTAGGATTGACAAAACCTTCTGGTTGCATCATATACAACTCTTCTTTAAGAAATCAGTTAAGGAATGCAGTTTTGACGTCCATTTGCCAGATTTCATAAAATGCGGCAATTGCTAACATGATTCGGACAGACTTAAGCATCGCTACGGGTGAGAAAGTCTCATCGTAGTCAACCCCTTGAACTTGTCAAAAATCTTTTGCAACAAGTCGAGCTTTGTAGATAGTGATATTACCGCCAGCGTCCGTCTTCCCCTTAAATATCCATTTATTATTTATAGCTTGCCGATCATCGGGCAAATCCACCAAAGTCCACACTTTGTTCTCATACATGGATCCTATCTCAGTTTTCATGGCCCCAAGCCATTTTTTGGAATCTGGGCTCATCATAGTTTCTTCATAGTTCGTAGGTTCACCGTTGTCCAACAACATGACTTCCAGGACAGGATTGTCGTGCCACTCTGGTGCGGAACGTGTTCTGGTTGACCTACGAGGTTCAATAGTAACTTGATCTGAAGTTTCATGATCATCATCATTTGCTTCCTCTATGGTTGGTGTAGGCATCACGGGAATGGCTTTCTCTGATGTACTACTTTCCAATTCGAGAGAAGGTACAATTACCTCATCAAGTTCTACTTTCCTCCCACTCACTTCTTTCGATAGAAACTCCTTCTCTAGAAAGGGCCCATTCTTAGCAACAAAGATTTTGCCTTTGGATCTGTGGTAGAAGGTGTACCCAATAGTTTCTTTCGGGTATCCTATGAAGACGCACTTCTCCGCTCTGGGTTCGAGCTTATCAGGCTGAAGCCTTTTTGACATAAGCATCGCATCCCCAAACTTTTAAGAAACGACAGCTTAGGTTTCTTGCCAAACCACAGTTCATACAGTGTCATCTCAACAGATTTAGATGGTGCCCTGTCTAATGTGAATGCGGCTGTCTCTAATGCACAACCCCAAAATGATAAAGGCAAATTGGTAAGAGACATCATAGAATGCACCATATCTAATAAAGTACGATTACGATGTTCGGACACACCATTACGCTGTGGTGTTCCAGGTGGCGTGAGTTGTGAAATAATTCCACATTATTTTTAAATGAAGGCCAAACTCGTAAATCAAATATTCACCTCCACGATCCGATCGTAGAAACTTTATTTTCTTGTTACGATGATTCTCTACTTCACTCTGAAATTCTTTGAACTTTTCAAATTTTTAAGACTTGTGTTTCATCAAGTAGATATACCCATACCTACTCAAATCATCTGTGAAGGTGAGAAAATAACGATTTCTGCCGCATGCTTCAACACTCATCGGACCGCATACATCATTATGTATTATTTCCAGTAAGTCATTGGCTCGCTCCATTGTTCCGGAGAACGGAGTTTTAGTCATCTTCCCATGAGGCATGGTTCGCAAGTATCAAATGATTCATAATCAAGTGATTTCAAAAGTCCATCCGCATGGAGTTTCTTCATGCGCTTTACACCAATATGACCTAAACGGCAGTGCCACAAGTATGTTGCACTATCATTATCAACTTTGTATCTTTTGGCATCAATATTATGAATATGTGTATCACTACGACTGAGATTCAATAAACCATTCACATTGGGTGTATGACCATAGAAGGTTTTATTCATGTAAACAGAACAACAATTATTCTCTGACTTAAATGAATAATCATATTGCAATAAACGTGATCTAATCATATTCATGCTCAACGCAAACACCAAATAACATTTATTTAGGTTCAATACTAATCCCGAACGTAGAGGGAGTGTGCGATGGTGATCGTATCAACCTTGGAATCACTTCCAACGCACATCGTCACCTCGCCCTTAACTAGTATCTGTTTATTCTGCAACTCTTGCTTCGAGTTACTAATCTTAGCAATTGAACCGGTATCAAATACCCAGGGGCAACTACGAACACTATTAAGGTACACATTAATAACATGTATAGCAAATATACCTTTGTTCACTTTGCCATCCTTCTTATCCGCCAAGTATTTGGGGTAATTCCACTTCCAGTGACCATTTCCTTTGCAGTAGAAGCACTCAGTTTCAGGCTTGGGTCCAGCTTTGGGCTTCTTCATGGGAGTAGCAACTTGCTTGCCATTCTTCTTGAAGTTTCCTTTATTTCCCTTTCCCTTTTTCTTGAAACTAGTGGTCTTGTTAACCATCAACACTTGATGCTCCTTCTTGATTTCAACCTTCGCCGATTTCAGCATCGCGAAGAGCTCGGGGATCATTATCGTCATCCCTTGCATATTATAGTTCATCACGAAGCTCTAGTAGCCTAGTGATAGTGACTGGAGAACTTTGTCAATCACTATCTTATCTGGAATATTAACTCCCACTTGACTCAAGCGATTGTAGTACCCAGACATTCTGAGGACATGCTCACTGGCTGAGCTATTCTCCTCCATCTTGTAGGCAAAGTACTTGTCAGAGGTCTCATACCTCTCAACATGGGCATGAGCCTAAAATACCAATTTCAGCTCTTGGAACATCTCATATGCTCCGTGGCGTTCAAAACATTTTGAAGTCCCGGTTCTAAGCCGTAAAGCATGGCACACTAAACTATTAAGTAGTCATCATATCGAGCTTGCCAAACGTTCATAACGTTTGCATCTGCTCCTGCAATGTGTCTGTCACCTAGCGGTGCATCAAGGACATAATTCTTCCGTGCAGCAATGAGGATAATCCTCAGATCACAGACCTAGTCCGCATTATTGCTACCATCATCTTTCAATTTGTTTCCTCTAGGAACAAATCAAAATTATAGGGGAGATATATTGCGAGCTATTGATCTACAACATAGACATGCAATAAGACTAAGTTCTGTTGGGAAACGTTGCATGGAAAACAAAAAAATTCTACGCACACGCAAGATCTATCAAGGAGATGCATAACAACGAGAGGGGAGAGTGTGTCTACGTACCCTCATATACCGTAAGCGGAAGCATTTGACAATGCGGTTGATGTAGTTGAACTTCTTCGCGTTCCAACCGATCGAGCACCGAACGTACAACAACTCCGTGTTCAGCACACGTTCAGCTCGATGACGTCCTCCGACTTCTTGATCCAGCAAGACGGCGAGGTAGTGTGTCAGGACCCGGATTCCAAGTCACATCGATCTAGCCGGTAACACCTCATATCACTTTGCGGCCTCACGCACGGTATTCCCACGGGTGTCGCCTTACCATGGCCCGGGACCGTTTGCGTCTTTTAGCTCACGTATATGATAGTGTCGCTAGCATCCATATGACAGAGAACCCGGGCCGACATGACTAGTCGTGAACCCAAAGTGGCACTAACTTACGGGGACATGCATACATGAATCAACATCGAGCATGTCGGTCAGCAGCGTGCGAATCCGGGCTGTAGCACTGGGCTAACAGGACTCCGGTGAACCGGGCTATAGCAGGCTAGGCAGGACTCCGGATGTCACCGCGTGACATTTCCCCAAAGGGACAGACACAGGAACGAAGTGAATCACATGCCGGCCAGTCAAGTGTTCCGGAGCAGTAGTGCTGGGCTAGCAGGACTCCGGTGAACCGGGCTGTAGCGGACTACTATGGCTCATGGAAGCACAAGACTACATTTCCCCATAAGAGAGGCTACCAAGGATAAACAACTAGGTTGTCGGATCCCACACATACCAAGCATTTCAATCATACACACAATATGCTCGATATGTGCAAATACAACATGGCATCACAACAAGACTCTACGACTCAGAGTATTTATTCATTAGGCTCCGAAGAGCGAGATATTACAAACATGGGTCTCATGACCCAACATTCAGAGCATACAAGCCAAAGCACATGCGGAAGCTTAACATGTCTGAGTACAGACATCTACAAATGAAAAAGGCTGAGAAGCCTGACTATCTACCAGATCCTGCCGAGGGCACAAGATCGTAGCTGAGGTATCAAGCTAAACGTCGAAGTCCACACGGAACTACTAGCGAGACTGACGTCTCTCTGCAAAACATAAAATAAGCAAACGTGAGTACAAATGTACCCAGCAAGACTTACATCAGGACTATCCACATATGCATCGGTATCAACAAAGGGGGTGGTGGAGTTTAACTGCAGCAAGCCAGCTTTGACTCGGTGGCTATCCTGAACTACGACTGCAAGTAACTCTTTTGAGGTGGCGCACACGAGTCCACATATTCACCATATCAATACACCACTATGGATCCGCTCCCGTCTTCCTACGAGAACGCCATCCATAGCACTCACGCTTATCTTGCGCATTTTAGGGTATCCACTTTCACTTGTCTATGAACTGTACAGGCGACCCAGAAGTCCTTTACCGCGGGCACGACTATTCGAATAGATCATATTAACCCTGCAGGGGTGTACTTCGTCACACACGCTCTCGCCACTTACCACCATGTACACGTCGTGTACCTTGGCAACCTTCAAGCGGAAGCCTGGCGAGGGAGTCGGCCACGACCTGACTAACCACACAAGTCTCTCGTCCAGGTTTATCGCCTATTCGGGTTCCATCCGCAAGGAGATCCGGCCGGGGTGTCGCTCACGGGCCCAAACGATGTGTGCAGGGTTCCCAAGCCCACCTCGACGGATGGATCTACGCTTGGTACACCGTGCCACGGTGCCTAGTCTGTCCCAAGCCCACCTGTACCGGGTGCCACTTGGTAGACTACTAACACTACCTACAAACACCAGAAACTAGTTGCAACTCCTGGACAGAGATCAGGTTGATTAATAAGTTGAGAGGGGCACTTAAGCATTCCAATGTGTGGTAGTAACTGTTCATGGATCACAAACACAGAACTCAGTTCCTGAGGACGGCTGCAATGAGACAACCCACCATGTACTCCTACATGGCCTCTCACCGCTACCTTTACCAAATCGTGTTCACACACTTAGCTCTTAACAGTAGGACATGTTCACCACATTACAATTCATCCCCGATGAATCAGACCTGACTCAACTCTAAGCAATAGCAGGCATGACAAACAGGCATGAATGAGTAGGCACATTAGGGCTCAAACAACTCCTACTCATGCTAGTAGGTTTCATCTATTTACTATGGCAATGACAGGTCATGCAGAGGAAAGGGGTTCAACTACCGCAGCATGTAACAGTTGAATCGCTGTTGTCCTAATGCAGTAAAAGAGAGCAGGAGCGAGAGAGTGGGATTGTATCGGAATGAACAAGGGGGTTTTGCTTGCCTGGCACTTCTGAAGATAGCATTGCGTCTTCATTAGTGTCAACGATCACAACGCCGGAACATCGTCTACCGAGAGGGGACAAATATCGTCAACAGAGAAGAAATTCAATCAATGCAATGCACAATATGATGCATGATCATGACATGGCAATATGAATGTGTTCTGGGCTAATGCAAGCTAGAACAGATTGAGATGAGTCCATTTGAACCAAAGATTCAAATGCAAACCCATTTTATAAAGTCATATAAGTGCATTATCTTGTTTCACCTAAACAGCAAGGTCAGGTTTCTCTAACATGCATGAAACCAGTACAGATGGATAGGTTGGATTTTTCTGATCATTTTTCATATATAAATTATTTCATTTGGAGTTACGGTTGAATTACTATGATTTTTAGAAGTTTGGCAATTTTCTGGATTTTCCTGTACAAGAATAATTCCAGTAATTAAATTACTGCGTCAGCATTGCGTCAGGGTGATGTCAGCATTGACCAAAGTCAAACCTGACTGGTGGGACCTACCTGTCAGTGTAACAGTGCTAATTATGTGGCTTATTAAATCCTAACTAAAAATAATTAGCTCGGCGGGGCCCACTGTCGGTGACTCTAGGGGGGTTAGTTAGGCGCTGATGACGGTGCCACGTCACCAGCCACCGGAGTCCAGCCGGCGGCGACCACAGAACACGGCGGGGCACGCCGGACTTGCGCTAGAGGCGTCAGCTTGGCACGCTGAGGGCACCAGGGGATAGCCCTTGATCTTGCGCATCCAAAGGACCAAGTGAGAGGTCGCGGGGTCACCGGAATTCATGCCGGCGACGAGCTTTGGCGGCAGCGGTGTTCGGTGGTGCACGGGCGCGTCGCTACGGTGTATCAGTGAGCAAATGGAGGGGCTGGGCAGCACCTGCTAGGCATGGGGAGCACTAAGAGCAGCACGGTGAGGCCAGGGAAGCACGGAGGCTATGCGTGCAGCGGCAATGGCGGACGGCGGCTTCGGTGCTCGTGGGGAACGGTGCTACGGCAACCAAACGGGGGCAGGGTTAGGGGGAAATGACCGGGGGCTCACCGCGGTCACGAAGAGCTTCTCGGCGAGCTCGGGGAGGCACGGACGGCGTCGAATCGACGGTGGGGTTGCCGGCGACCGAAGCTCGAAGACGATGACGATGCAGTCGTTGCAGGGCGTCCGGAGTGGCTTCTTTCGGTGGAGAGGCGTAGCGCGAGGTGGCGGAGCTGCTGGGCATCCTAGCTAGGCGAGGGGGGGGGGCTCGGTGGCCACGGCAACGGCGAGCGGCGTCGACGAGCTCCACTCGGGCAGAGAGGGAGAGAGAGCAGAGAAGGGAAAAGAGGTCGGGAGTGAGTGAGAGAGTCCCAGGGGGGCGCGTGGCGACGTCCTGGTGTCGAGGCAGCGGCGGAAGCAGGAGGTGGCCAGGCGCATGGGCGCACGCGGCGGGCACACACCCCTCGTCCTTCTGGCGAGAGGAGGGAGACGACTGGCATCGGCCAGCTGGGCTGGGCCGGCTCCTGGGCCGCACAGGTAAGTGGCCCAGGTACTAACTCTCTCTCTCTCTGTTATTTAATTTGTTCTGGTTTTCTATTTATTTTGTTCTGTTTTGAATTAGTAAAATACCAATTCATTTTGTAAAATCCTGAAAATAATTGCGGGCACTTTTGAAAATATCTCCAATAGCCCTGAAATGCTTTCAAGATTATTTGGACAGTTAAAATATTCTATGGAATTATGTCCAAATTCAAATACTTATGATTTAATTCAAAAATCCAGAATGTCCTAGAAAAGTGTGCACCATTTTTGCCAGGGGTTTTAGCCCAATCCAGAAATGATGAACATTTTGTGAAGGGCATTTTGGGTTCATTGAAACCAATTTTAGTAGACCCTAGTTGGTTTCAGGGGGGTGCTGGGGGTTCTGTCATCCCCATTTCAACTTTCTTTCAAGATTAAACATGATGCACACATGAGGCTAGCCTAGTGCATTACCAGAGGCTAGGGATGTGACATAGTGGATGAGTTCCGGTAGCACGACGGCGTGGTGATGGTGAAGTGATCTCCGCAGGGCTTCGCCTAAGCACTACGAAAATATGACCGGGGTGTAAACGGTGGAGGGGGGTGCCGCACACGGTAACCAATTTGTCTGTTATGTGCTAGGCGCCCCCTCCCACATATATATAGGTGGGAGGGAGGGAGGAGCAGCCAAGGGGGCGCCCAAGTAGGAGGAATCCTACTTGGGGTCTCTCCAAGCCGCGCCCCCTTGCCTTATTTGGAGCGCGGGAGGAAGGAAGGAAGGAGGTGGCGCCTCCTCCTTTACTTTCTCTCCTGAGGAGGGAAAGGCACGAGGGGACACCCCTCCCCTTTCCTTCCCCATAGGGCCGTCCAGCCATGGGAGGGGCGCGCCATCTCCCTTGTGGGCTGGTCTGTCCCCTCCTTTGGCCCATAAGGCCCATATCTTCCTCTTGGGGGGGGGGGGGTGCCCGGAACCCCTTCCGGTGACCCGATTCCTTCCCGGTATGTCCGGAAACACTTCCGGTGTCCAAATACCATTGTCCTATATACCAATCTTTACCTCTCGACCATTTCGAGAATCCTCGTCATGTCCGTGACCTCATTCGGGACTCCAAACAACATTCAGTCACCAAAACATATAACTCATATAACACTATATCGGCAGCGAACGTTAAGCGTGCGGACCCTACGGGTTCGAGAACTATGTAGACATGACCGAGACACCTCTCCGGTCGATAACCAATAGCGGAACCTGGATGTCCATATTGGTTCATGTATATTCTAAGAAGATCTTTATCGGTTGAACCGTTATGACAACATACGTAATTCCCTTTGTCCATTAGTATGTTACTTGCCCGAGATTCGATCGTCGGTATCTCCATACCTAGTTCAATCTCGTTACCGACAAGTCTCTTTACTTGTTCCATAATACATCATCTTGCAACTAAATCATTAGTCACTTTGCTTGCAAGGCTTCTTATGATGTGTATTACCGAGAGGGCCCAGAGATACCTCTCTGATACTCGGAGTGACAAATCCTAATCTCGATCTATGCCAACTCAACAAACACCTTCGGAGATACCTATAGATCATCTTGATGATCACCCAGTTACATTGTGACGTTAGATAGCACACAAGGTATTCCTCCGGTATCCGGGAGTTGCATAATCTCATAGTCGGAGGAATATGTATTTGACATGAAGAAAGCAATAGCAATAAACTGAACGATCAATATGCTAAGCTAACGGATGGGTCTTGTCCATCACATCATTCTCCTAATGATGTGCTCCCGTTATCAAATGATAACACATGTCTATGGTTAGGAAACCTTAACCATCTTTGATCAACGAGCTAGTCCAGTAGAGGCTTACTAGGGACATGCTATTTGATTATGTATTCACACATGTATTTAAGTTTCCGATCAATACAACTCTAGCATGAATAATAAACCTTTATCATGAATAAGGAAATATAAAATAACAACTTTATTATTGCCTCTAGGGCATATTTCCTTCAGTCTCCCACTTGCACTAGAGTCAATAATCTAGTTCACATCGCCATGTGATTAACACCCATAGTTCACATCGCCATGTGACCAACACCCAAAGAGTTTACTAGAGTCAATAATCTAGTTCACATCGCCATGTGATTAACACCCATAGTTCACATCGCCAAGTGATCAACACCCGAAGAGTTTACTAGAGTCAATAATCTAGTTCACATCGCCATGTGATTAACACCCAAAGAGTACTAAGGTGTGATCATGTTTTGCTTGTGAGAAAATTTTAGTCAACGGGTCTGTCACATTTAGATCCATATGTATTTTGCAAATTTTTATGTCTACAATGCTCTGCATGGAGCTACTCTAGCTAATTGCTCCAACTTTTAATACGTATACAGATTGAGACTTAGTATCATCTGGATCGGTGTCAAAGCTTGCATCGACGTAACCCTTTATGACGAACTGTTTATCACCTCCATCACCGAGAAACATTTCTTTATTCCAAAGGATAATTTCGACCGCTCTCCAGTGATCAAGTCCTGGATCACCATTGTACCCCCTTGCCAAACTCATGGAAAGGTACACAATAGGTTTGGTACACAGTATGACATACTTTATAGAACCTATGGCTGAGGCATAGGGAATGAATTTCATTCTCTCTCTATCTTCTACCGTGGTCGGGCTTTGAGTCTTACTCAACTTCACACCTTACAATATAGGCTAGAACTCCTTCTCTGACTGATCCATTTTTAACTCCTTCAAAATCTTGTCAAGGTATGTACTCATTGAAAATCTTATCAAGTGTCTTGATCGATCTCTATAGATCTTGATGCCTAATATGTAAGCAACTTTACCGAGGTTTTTCATTGAAAAATTCTTGTTCAAGTATCCTTTTATGCTATCTAGAAATTCTATATCATTTCTAACCAGCAATATGTCATCCACATATAATACCAGAAATGCTACAGAGCTCCCACTCACTTTCTTGTAAATACAGGCTTCACCGTAAGTCTGTATAAAACCATATGCTTTGATCACCTCATCAAAGCGTATACTCTAACTCCGAGATGCTAGCACCAGTCCATAGATGGATCGCTGGAGCTTGCACACTTTGTTAGCACCTTTAGGATTGAAAAAATCTTCTGGTTGTATCATATACAATTCTTCTTTAAGAAATCCATTAAGGAATGCAGTTTTGACGTCCATTTGCCAGATTTCATAATCATAAAATGTGGCAATTGCTAACATGATTTGGACTGATTTAAGCATCGCTACGGGTGAGAAAGTCTCATCATAGTCAACCCCTTGAACTTGTCAAAAACCTTTTGCAACAAGTCGAGCTTTGTAGACAGTGATATTACCGTCAGCGTCCGTCTTCCTCTTAAAGATCCATTTATTCTTTATGGCTTTCCGATCATTGGGCAAATCCACCAAAGTCCACACTTTGTTCTCATACATGGATCCTATCTCAGATTTGATGGCCTCAAGCCATTTATTGGAATCTAGGCTCATCATAGCTTCTTCATAGTTTGTAGGTTCGCCTTGGTCTAGTAACATGACTTCTAGAACAGGATTACCGTACCACTCTGGTGTGGATCGTGCTCTGGTTGACCTACGAGGTTCAGTAGCAACTTGATCTGAAGTTTCTTGATCATTATCATTTGCTTCCTCTCTAGTTGGTGTAGGCATCACGGGAACGGTTTTCTGTGATGTGCTACTTTCCAATTCGATAGGTACAATTACCTCATCAAGTTCTACTTTCCTCCCACTCAGTTCTTTCGAGAGAAACTCCTTCTCTAGAAAGGTTCCATTCTTGGCAACAAAGATCTTGCCTTCGGATATGTGGTAGAAGGTGTACCCAATTGTTTCCTTAGTGTTGAGGATATAGACCTGGGAGTCACCCGCCAGGAGGGCCGGGTTACACTAAGGGTCATTGCCAGAAGCCCGGAGCTAAGTTTCAAGATAATGGGCCAGAGATGGGCTGAGACCCGGCGATGGCTTAAAGCCCGTAGTACAATCTTTATTGTTATAGTAGACTTGTAATGCAAGGCAAGTATTGTTTAGAGTCCGAGCCGGACACTCTTATGAGCCGGTCGGGACTCTAAGGGCCGCTGGGTGTCAACCTCCCTATATAAAGGGACGACCCGGTAGCGGTTTAGGGACGACAACAATCTGATCGAGAGCCGGGCATAGCTGTTTAGCTCCCTGGTTATCGAAACCCTGATTAATACCACCTCAACTGGACGTAGGCTTTTACCTTCACCGTAAGGGGCCGAACCAGTATAAACCCTCGTGTTCCTTGTCCCACTTAACCCCTTCAAGCTTCCTAATTGCGATGGCTCCACGACTAAGTCCTAACTCGAGGACATCTGCCGTGACAATTCCACGACAGTTGGCGCCCACCGTGGGGCTGGCGCACGGTGGATTTGAGTTCTTGAAGGGCAGCTTCGAAGGGCTCAAGGGATACGCTGTGGGCCGGATGACCAAGAGTCGTCGCGGCAAGCTCTACATCGACGATGCGGACTGGGGCCCCGACGCCGGCTCAGTGGAGTACGGGTACCGGGTCCCCTTCGGTGGAATTCATGTCTTCATCGGCAAGATTGGTGAGCCGGGCCCCGAGCCGGATCCCCGCGCCGATCTCATCGAAACGGCTTAGCGCGCACGACCCGCCCGGGCCCGGCCTGCCTTAAGGCGCGCTTTTGTGGGATGCATCCACGGAGGGCCCTCTGATCCATCCGGGTCTGGTGATGAGGCGGCCGCCGGCTCTGACGGCGAGTCGGCCGCTGATGAGTCAAACTCGCTGTACCAACTTCAAGATGGCAGGCTCATGAGTTATTCCGATGGCAACAGTATTCCGGACCTTTTTGAGCCGCCAAGTCAGGTCGGAGTTTTTATGGCTGGTGCGCAGCCTGTTCAGAACCCCGCTGCCGGATCAGAAAACCCGGTGCCTTCCCCAGCTCAGGTGCTGATGGGTCTCACGGATAAGATGACGGCCCTGTTAACCGCCACGGTCGACCCGGCGGATCAAGTTCAGCATGATGCGGCGGTGGCACAGCTAAAATTGGATCTGATAAAAGCTAAAGAGGACCTTGCAGCGGAAGGGATCAGGCTGGCTGCGGAGCTTGCGGCTCTCGATGCCCAGACCCAGCTGATTCAGGCGCAGTCCTTCCAACTCACGATGGATCAGAACGCGGCCAATGAGGTCATGAGAAGGAGGCATCAAAAGGCTCAATCTCGACTCCCGCCGGTCTATGATCCGCGCAACCTCTTCAACACGCCAGGTGCAGGGTCTAGTCACCCGCCAGGGGTCGTAGCACCCGGGTCTGGACCCCTTATTCAACCATGAGTGATGGGGCCTCCCCAGGGGCCCCTTGCCCCGCCTCAGTATGTGCCAATACCCCCGGGCCATTATAATAACCCGCTGGAGAACATGGTCGCCGCGGCGGCACGGCTGGCGGCTCTGCCCGTTGATGGCGACTCTCCGACGGCTATTGAGACCCGCCGGGTCAGAGAACTCCTTCATACAGCACTGGCGCAACAAGAGGCGTACTCCTACAGCCGGGATAGGATCCACTCAACCCCTCGTCCAGGGCAGAGCCCGAGTTACAACCGGCACATGGTCTCGGCGACCGGCTCAAGTAATGTCCGACGCCATGACCCGCCCCCTGGTCATGGCCCGGCTCATAATGGAGCCTTCTACGTAGCAGACCAAGCACGCCAGGAGGCGGAGCAGGCGCCTCAATTGACGGCTTACCAGACCCCCCCGGCTTATCCGACGACGTCCGTTGATGCGGGTATCCCTACCAGAACCGGGGGTGTCCCTTGTTTGGTGCCAGCTATCCGTAATGAACGTCTACCCAAGGACTTCAAAGGACCTAGGAAGGTGCCTAACTATATAGCAGACTTACAGCCTGCAGCCTGGATTGAGAGTTATGAGATGGCTATGGAATTACTTGAAGTCAGTGAGGCGGCCATGGCCAAATATTTCACCATGATGTTAGATGGAACTGCCCGCACGTGGTTGAAAGGGTTACCGCCGAACTCCATTGGGTCTTGGGCTGAGCTGAAAGCCCGGTTCATTCAAAACTTCAAAGATACCTGCAGGCAATCTATGTCAATCGTGGATCTGACTAACTGTAAGCAGCAGGAGGGTGAATCCACGACCCATTGGGTTCGCCGGGTCAAGGAGATCATACATTCATCGGATAAGATGGATGCCGGCTCTGCAGTCTTGATGTTGGAACAGAACTGTCGCTTTGTGCCCCTAAATATGAAACTTGGGCGGCTTAAATGCGACTGCACGGATATGGGTACGCTAATGGCGGCTCTTGTCAAGTACGCCGATTCTGATGGTACCAAATATCCCCCTTCAGATGATGAAAGGACAGGGAAGGGAAAGAAGAACGGCAATGGCAAGAGTCCTCAGTTTAACCCGGGGAATCAAGGAGGAGGCAAGCGCAAGGCCGATGGCAGCCTGGAGTTCGTAGCCAACACCCAAGGCAACAACCAGCGACGCAAGGGGAGGCCCCCTCCCCGAGGCGGCGGGTCAGGACCTTCTCTGGAGCAGCTGTTGAATGAACCTTGTCCGAGACATGGCTCTAGAGGGAAGCCAGCGACTCATCTGTGGAAGGATTGTGCTATCATGAAGGCCTTTAAAAACTACAACGGCCCGGGCGGCGGCTCAGGCGCCGGCGGCTCCGGCGCTGGCGGCTTTCATGGCCCGGGAGGCGGCTCAAACCCCGGTCCTCAGAACGGTCGAGGGGGCTTTAATCAACAAGTCTAGTCAGGGTCATCAACAGCAGCAGGGGGGTTATCAGACCAACCCAAAGCAGCTTAGCGGTGGGCAGTATCATGTGTTTACCACTAGTTTGTGCAAACGAGATCAGAAGCTTCACAAGAGGACTGTGAACGCTGTTGAGCCGGCAATCCCGGGTCTTTCAGGAAGGCGACCTGGTGCTCCGGCTCATCCAGGATCAAACAGATGCACACAAGTTATCCCCACCTTGGGAAGGGCCTTTTTGTGGTCAGTAAGAACTTGCACAACGGGTCATATTACCTCATTGATATCCGGGAGCATAAAGACTCGCGTAAATCTGAGGAGGAGACCCGTCGGCCGTGGAACATAGCTCAGCTTCGGCCTTACTACACTTGAGCTACCGGCTCTTGTGGTGTATATATTTATCTCAGCCATGTATATATCATGATAAAGCAATAAAGCAGGGCCTCTGTCCTTTGCTCTCTTCCAAATATGTGTGTTGCTGACTTACAGAAGATCCGGCTTATGATCATCTTCGAATCTAGCTGTAAGCAGTAAAGTCACTTGGGGGCTTCCTGTTCACACATGGGTCGTATTCGAACCCAAGAGAACATAGCTGTCGATACCCATTTGATTGGCAAAGTGCCGAGCTCATTGGGAAGTTGCCTCTGGTCATATTTGAATCATAGTGTAACCCCTCTGAGAACCGACGTGGATCGTATTCGAATCAGCGTCGTTAAACAATTTTCAGAATCACTTGGGGGCTTCCTGTTCAAACATGGGTCGTATTCGAACCAAAGAGAACATAGCTGTCGATACCCTCTTGATTGGCATCGCCACACCCACTGGGGGCTATATGATCGTATCCGAATCTTAGCTTAACCCCTTTGGACCGAGTTTCTGGTCGTATTCGAACCGGAAGCCCCTAAGTTTTTATATTTTATCACAAGTCTACTCTGATCATGTCAAAGTATGTACTGCCGGGTCTCACTTACCGGCTTAATTTTGGTTTATCTTGTTAGTTGAACATCATGGATGTCATCAAGACAAGTGAATTCGAGTTAAGGTACCAACCGTGCTACCCGGGTTATTTAAACCGGAAGTATGCTTACAGGCTGTTAAGTGTGTTATCACAGCTATGTTCAGAGTATAGTTAAGGGCCAGTCTTTTCGGTTCGTATTCCGGGTTATCCATCTCAAACACCTGATTCTCAGGGCGGTAAGCCGCCTTGCGATTTGTGATTTACCTTTCTATGCAGATACTTAAAGGCACCTTTTAAGGTTGAGAAGGACAAAGGGATAATTACGACCCGGAAGAACACCAAAAGGATAATTTCAAGGGATTGCAGCATTCATTACATGCATGATGGCACGGCAGAGATAAATTGTTGCACCTATTCTATTACAAAATTCACCAAGTCTCAAGGACGGAGCGTTGTTCGGTGAACCGCCAGCCGCTTTATGGCGCTTGTTGAGTTGAAGTCCCCGGCTCGTCTTCTGCTCCGGCTGATCCCAAGACTTCGAAGGTTGACGACTTCCAGTCGATGCCGCTGAGAGCCTCGAACTGGGCTTCTTCATCAATTAACCCGGCCGGGTCAATTTCGGGGGCGAAGGTGTGCTGGCGAGCCGGAGGAATCAGACTGAGAGCTTCATAGCGAGGGGTTGGAATTCTCTGATTTTCCGCGTTGTACCCCGGCTGATACTTGGTTAAGTCGGTGTCGTTCCCGATGATGGTGGCCACCGGGCGTACAGCCTTAACACATGCCGCGAAGTCCTGCTGGTCGAAGGTGGAGCCATCTTCCTTCAAGCTCGGGTAACCCAGTGCGATGTCTGCCGGGTCTAGCTCCGGCAGGAATGCTTTGGCCCGGCTCAGCGCGGCAATTGCTCCGGATCTTGCGGAGGCTCGGCGTAGCTCCTGGATCCGCTGTGGCAGAACAGCGAGCCGGCGCAGGACTTCGGCCAGATGGGTTGGCACCTCGTTGGATAGGGCCACCACAGCTAAAGCGCGCTGTGACCCGGTGTAGAGTTGTTCCACCAGGGTGTACACGGCCTTTAGCTTGGTGACCACGCTCTGGTTCAAGTTGGTGCTTCTGGAACCTGTTTAACAACATCAGATGACCCGGTGATAAGGATGAATCAGGAGATGTAAACATTCTAACATGAATGAAAGCCGGTGAGGCAACTTACCGAAGATGGCAGCCACCATTTGGGACACTTGGCGCTTTAGGCTGGAGAGTTCGGCGGTTTTTTCAGAGAGTGCCTTCTCCGCCTGTTCTGCCCGGGTCACCAGTGCGGCTTTCTCCTCAGCCCAGGCCTTCCGCTCAGCGTCGAATTCAGTCTTCAATTTCTCCTGAGCGGCGATGCTGGAGACAAACTTGGCATTCGCCTTCCGGGTTTCCATCTCTTGAGTTTTTAACCGGCTCTTGAGATCCGCCAGGTCCGACTCTAATTTCTTGCCAACAGCCTGCATATATTTCCGGGTTATTAACAGTCATTCTATAAAGTCCCAAGCGCTTTCCAAGCAAAGACACTTAGCACTTGGGGGCTAATGCATATTGAACGTATCTATCTATGTACGGCCGGCTCAGTTCAGTAAGCCGGAATCTAAGTCTACAACGTATTCAAGTATAAGTGCTAGACTTGGGGGCTAGGATGACAAGGATCACTATGCAGAAATAAGAAAACAGCAGAAGGTTACCTCAGATTTCTGTTGGATCTGGTTGACCATGGCGATCTCGGCGTCTCGGCTCTTGTGAACTTGGCTGATGTAGCCTGAGACAAGCTCTCCAATGCTTAAATCGGTGTAGCTGGAGAGATCCAGATTCACGCGATGGGGTTGCAGCAACTCCCCCTTCGCGGAGCATTTGGCCAGTGCGGTCGGCCTCCCCGGCTCAACATACTCCGTCCGGGTAATTACCACATCCGGGTCGTTAGCTGGTGGGGCTGAGCCGGACGCCTCCGGGTTAGCTGACGCTTCGGTTGTTCTCTTGGTGGTCGGGGCAGGGGCTTCAGGCGCCGTGTCCATGGGAATGGTGGCTTCGGGGGCGGAGGCGGCTCTTGAGCTGTTGTCTCCATCTCAGGCAAGTCTGGCACTCCGGCTGACCTGGTCTTCTTTGATCTTTTGGTGAGCTTTGCCTGGGCACTGAAAAGACAGAAGTGTTAGGTATACAAAAAGTAAGTACAGACAGATAATGTAAGGAGATTGTTATTACCCGGGTGCAGTCTTGAAGGCCGGCAGACTTGACTGCATGGAGTCACCCGAAGAGGGGGAGGTCTCCTGGTAATTGGAGTCAGAAGAGTTGAGTGGCTGACGGATGACACCCGCCAACGGATGAAAAGGGTACAGGTGAGAAAAAACCTCAGTGCGGCGCTTCCTTGTTGCGTCGGGTAACCCGGTGGAGAGGTCGGTGTCCTTGCGGGCCCGGGTGTGACGTCGGCTCTCGTGAACCTGCTGCTTCAAAAGAAATTGAGGGTCTTGATGAGCTAATGGATGGGAAAAGCTTACTTTCCGGGTTACCCTTCGGACTTTCAGCTGTGGTAAGGGCTCCGAGCCGGAGGAAAGTGATGTTACCTCTTCAACCACCGGGTTACTGGCGCCGGTGTCATCCTGTCAATAAGCAAGTGTTGATAAGGCGGACAGCATCAGACAACATATACAGCAATAATTTAAAGGTTTAAGGGTTACCTCTGACTCGGAGCTATCGCTTAATTGCAGCAGCTCCGAAGCAGTGGGTCTGTTTCCCTTTTTGCGAGGGGCGGCTCTCTTGGCGGCTTTCTTCGCCTTCCTGGCCTTCTTGGCCGCCTCATGGTCATACTTGACCCGCCAGAATTTATCATCAGCCTGAGAAATACAGTAATGAATTCTTGAAATGGTTCAGAGCAAGGTGACATATCAAAGAAGTTGAAAGGTTAAAGGTCAGCGGTTTACCGCAGGGGCCGGATTGGTCTTGCAGAACGGGGCTAGCCCGGTCCTTCCACAGTCTGCCAGGCTCTCGTTTAACAGAGCCTTGGTCTCTTCTTCAGCAACGTCTTCTAGAAGATCATTGCGACTGTGTCTCTGCGGGTCATCCTTTCGCCCGGTGTACTCACACATTAAGCCGGGGCGGCGGCTCAATGGGATCACCCGCCATGAGATCCAGACCCGGACCAGGTCTATTCCGTTTAGACCGTTGCCTAGCAGGGCCTTGATCTTATTGATTGTTGGAAGCAGAGGCTGGCGTTCCGCGGCAGTCAGCTTGTCGGATAGCGGATGAGTCGGCTCCAGGCGCGTTGGGCGAAAGCCGGGCAGCGGGCTCTCATCAGCCGGGGACGTGTCTTGGCAGTAGAACCAAGTCATGTTCCAGTCCTTGGGGTGACTTGGCGGTTCTGCGTAAGGAAATAGACAGTCCCTGCGCCGTTGGATGGAGATGCCGCCTAACTCTAGACTTGGACCGTTTGCGCACTCGGTTTGGCGGTTCAAATAGAACAGATCTCTGAAGAGCAGCAGACTCGGCTCTTCTCCAAGATATACTTCACAAAAGACTTGGAAGTTGCAGATGTTGGATATGGAATTGGGTCCTATATCCTGAGGTCGAAGGTCAAAGAAGTTGAGCACATCCCGGAAGAATTTTGAGCCGGGCGGTGCGAAGCCCCGGCTCATATGGTCCGCAAAGATCACTACCTCCCCCTCCCTCGGCTGTGGTTTCTCTTCTGACGGATCAGGGGCACGGTAGGACATCACTTCCTTCCTGGGCAGATATCCGGACTTAACGAAGTTGGTCAGGGTCTCATCAGTGACGTTGGATCTCATCCAGTTGCAAGTGATGGGAGCTTTGGGAGGCATGGTGACGGTTGGCGGTCTATGATAAAGAGGAAAGTGTCCGGGTTAATTATAAGCCGGAGTTTATCATTCAAACTACAATGACGGCTTATGAAGGGGACTAATGGTATGTATTGATACGATGGGTTATCTAAGCCGTCGGGGCATTCAGGATGAGTTGGTCATCTACGGCTTACTGCGGTTAAGTCGGAAGATACTACAGAGCATGGTTCTCTTTAAACCGGAAAGTTCTACGGCGCGTGTTTTCTTTAAGTCGGAAATATAAGCCGCCAAGATTCAAGGGATGCAGTTTTTACTAAGTGTGGTAAAACAGATTTCACATATTACAGTAACTTTTTCGGATCAAAATGGTTGGGCAAGATGAAAATTTTCTAGACCTAAGGAAACAGGAGCAGGAGAAGTTCTTAAGGTGGAACATGGTTTTTAAGCAGTAAAAAGAGGATTTTTTGCAGATGGAATGGATCTCGAACATTTACCGCAAAGGTTCTACGAAGAGTTAAGATCAATGGGGGCAGTGACTACAGGGGTTACTGAAACTTGCGGCCATGGTGAAGAACGCGAAGAACACAAGATGAACCCTACAAGCAGATCTGTCTGGCAGAGCGAAGAAGACTTACTGGGGTTGGAAAGAGCGGAGGTCGCCGCCGTTATCTGGTCCGGGTCAGGGTGATGCAGCGGCCGGGTCGATGAAGATCAGGGGCGCGACGGCGGCGGCAGAAGCTCGGGCGGAGGAACGACAGCGCGAGGAAGAAGAAGGAGAGTGTGAGAAGAGAGTGCCGGGCTGGCCTATTTATAAGGTAAGTCATAAGTGGGCGCGAGATTCAAGGAGACCACGGCGTGGTTATCTCCCCCTCACGGCGCCTCGATTTTCGCAAAGACAGTAAAAGCAGAGATCCGTTGTGGATCTGGCGGAGTAAAAAACGGACTTAATGGAGGATGACGTCACGGCGGATTATCCGGAGTCCGGAGAATGACGTCACTCCGGGTTATGGCCTTCACACGAACGGTAAGCCAGAGATTTTTCTGTCGGCAGAGTTGAAGATTGACACGAGCCGGCTCAAGTCAATCTGGGGCCTAATGTTGAGGATATAGACCTGGGAGTCACCCGCCAGGAGGGCCGGGTTACACTAAGGGTCATTGCCAGAAGCCCGGAGCTAAGTTTCAAGATAATGGGCCAGAGATGGGCTGAGACCCGGCGATGGCTTAAAGCCCGTAGTACAATCTTTATTGTTATAGTAGACTTGTAATGCAAGGCAAGTATTGTTTAGAGTCCGAGCCGGACACTCTTATGAGCCGGCCGGGACTCTAAGGGCCGCTGGGTGTCAACCTCCCTATATAAAGGGACGACCCGGTAGCGGTTTAGGGACGACAACAATCTGATCGAGAGCCGGGCATAGCTGTTTAGCTCCCTGGTTATCGAAACCCTGATTAATACCACCTCAACTGGATGTAGGCTTTTACCTTCACCGTAAGGGGCCGAACCAGTATAAACCCTCGTGTTCCTTGTCCCACTTAACCCCTTCAAGCTTCCTAATTGCGATGGCTCCACGACTAAGTCCTAACTCGAGGACATCTGCCGTGACAATTCAACGACACTTAGGGTATCCTATGAAGACACACTTCTCCGATTTGGGTTCGAGCTTATCAGGCTGAAGCCTTTTGACATAGTGTCGCAACCCCAAACTTTAGGAAACGACAGCTTAGGTTTCTTGCCAAACCACAGTTCATACGGTGTCGTCTCAACGGATTTAGACGGTGCCCTATTTAACGTGAATGCAGCTGTCTCCAATGCAAAACCCCAAAACGATAGTGGTAAATCGGTAAGAGACATCATAGATCGCACCATATCTAATAAAGTACAGTTACGACGTTCGGACACACCATTACGCTGTGGTGTTCCAGGTGGTGTGAGTTGTGAAACTATTCCACATTGCTTTAAATGAAGGCCAAACTCATAGCCCAAATATTCGCCTCCACGATCAGATCATAGAAACTTTATTTTCTTGTTACGATGATTCTCCACTTCACTCTGAAATTCTTTGAACTTTTCAAATGTTTTAGACTTGTGTTTCGTTAAGTAGATATACCCATACCTACTCAAATCATCTGTGAAGGTTAGAAAATAACGATACCCGTCGCGTGCCTCAACACGCATCGGACCGCATACATCAGTATGTATTATTCCAATAAGTCATTAGCTCGCTCCATTGTTCCGGAGAATGGAGTTTTAGTCATCTTGCCCATGAGGCCTGGTTCGCAAGTATCAAATGATTCCAAAAGCCCATCTGCCTGGTGTTTCTTCATGCGCTTTACACCAATATGACCTAAATGGCAGTGCCACAAGTATGTTGCATTATCATTATCAACTTTGCATCTTTTGACATCAATATTATGAATATGTGTATCACTAGAATCGAGATTCAACAAAAATAGACCACTCAGCAAGGGTGCATGACCAGAAAAGATATTACTCATATAAATACAAAAACCATTATTCTCTGATTTAAATGAATAACCGTTTCACAATAAACAAGATCCAGATATAATGTTCATGCTCAACGCGGGCACCAAATAACAATTATTCAGGTCTAAAACTAATCCCGAAGGTAGATGTAGAGGTAGCGTGCCGACGGCGATCACATCGACCTTGGAACCATTTCCAACGCGCATCGTCACCTCGTCCTTAGCCAATCTTCGTTTATTCCGCAGCTCCTATTTCAAGTTACAAATATGAGCAACCGAACCAGTATCAAATACCTAGGCGCTGCTACGAGCATTAGTAAGGTACACATCAATAACATGTATATCAAATATACCTTTTTTCACTTTGCCATCCTTCTTATCGGCCAAGTATTTGGGGCAGTTCCGCTTCCAGTGACCAGTCCCTTTGCAGTAGAAGCACTCAGTTTCAGGCTTGTGTCCAGCTTTGGGTTTCTTCCCGGAGTGGCAACTTGCTTGCCATTCTTCTTGAAGTTCCCGTTCTTTCCCTTGCCCTTTTTATTGAAACTAGTGGTCTTGTTAACCATCAACAGTTGATGCTCCTTCGTGATTTCTACCTCCGCGGCCTTAAGCATTGCGAAGAGCTCAGGAATCGTTTTATTCATCCCTTGCATATTATAGTTCATCACGAAGCCTTTGTAGCTTCGTGGCAGTGATTGAAGAACTCTGTCAATAACACTATCAACTGGAAGTTCAATTCCCAGCTGAGTCAAGTGGTTATTATACCCAGAAATTTTGAGTATGTGTTCACTGATAGAACTGTTCTCCCCCATCTTGCAGCTATAGAACTTGTTGGAGACTTCATATCTCTCAACCCAGTCATTTTCTTGAAATACTAACTTCAACTCTTGGAACATCTCATATGCTCCATGACGTTCAAAACGTCTTTGGAGTTCCGGTTCTAAGGCGTAAAGCATGGAAAACTGAACTATTGAGTAGTCATCAGATCGAGCTTGCCAGACGTATATAACATTAGCTTCAGCTCCTTCAGCAGGCCTTTCACCTAGCGGTGCATCAAGGACATAATTCTTCTGTGCAGCAATAAGGATAATCCCCAAGTTATAGACCCAGTCCGTGTAGTTGCTACCATCATCTTTCAACATAGCTTTCTCTAGGAACGCATTAAAATTCAGGGGAACGGTAGCTCTGGCCATTGATCTACAACATAGATATGCTAAACTATAAGACTAAGTTCATGATAAATTAAGTTCAGTTAACAAATTACTAATGAACTCCCACTTAAATAAACATCCCTCAAGTCATCTAAGTGATACGTGATCCAAATCAACTAATCCATGTCCGATCAGCACGTGCGATGGGGTAGTCATCAATGGTGAACATCTCTATGTTGATCATATCTACTATATGATTCACGTTCGACCTTTCGGTCCAGTGTTCCGAGACCATGTCTGTACATGCTAGGCTCGTCAAGTTTAACCCAAGTATTCTGCATGTGCAAAACTGTCTTACACCCGTTGTATGCGAACGTAGAGTCTATCACACCCGATCATCACGTGGTGCTTCGAAACGACGAACTTTTGCAACAGTGCATAATCGGGGAGAACACTTTTAGCTTAAAATTTAGTGAAGGGATCATCTTATAATGCTACCGCCATTCTAAGCAAAATAAGAGGCATAAAGGATAAACAACACATGTAATCAAAATATCTGACATGACATGGCCATCATCATCTTGTGCTTTTGATCTCCATCTCCAAAGCATCGTCGTGATCTCCATCGTCACCGGCTCGACACCTTGATCTCTATCGTAGCGTCGAGGTTGTCACGCCAACTATTGCTTCTACAACTGTCGCTAACGCATAGTGATAAAGTAAAGCAATTACATGGCGTTTGCATTTCATACAATAAATAGACAACCCTAAGGCTCCTACCGGTTGTCGATATTACAAAACATGATTATCTCATACATCAATATATATCGCATCATCTCTTGACCATATCACATCACAACATGTCCTGCAAAAACAAGTTAGACATCCCCTACTTTGTTGTTGCAAGTTTTACGTGGCTGCTACGGGCTTCTAGCAAGAACTGTTCTTACCTACGGGAAAAACCACAATGGTGATTCATCAAGTTTGTTGTTTTAACCTTCCTCAAGGACCGGCCGTAGTGAAATTCGATTCAACTAAAGTAGGAGAAATAGACACCCACCAGCCACCTTTATCAAAACAAGTTGCATGTCTGTCGGTGAAACTGGTCTCATGTGCGTGGACATGTAAGGTTGGTCCGACCGCTTCATCCCACAATACCACCGAATCAAAATAAGACGTTGGTGGTTGATACGTCTCCAACATATCTATAATTTTTAATTATTCCATGCTATTATATTATCTGTTTTGGATGTTTTATATGCATTAATATGCTATTTTATATTATTTTTGGGACTAACTTATTAACCTAGAGCCCAGTGCCAGTTTCTGTTTTTTCCTTGTTTTTGAGCTTCGCAAAAAAGGAATACCAAACGGAGTCCAAACGGAATAAAACTTTCGCGATGATTTTTCTTGGACCAGAAGACACCCAGGAGACTTGGAGTTCAAGCCAGAATAGCCACGAGGCGGCGACAAGGGGGGCGGCGCCCCCCTGCCTTGCGGGCCCCTTGTGACCCCCCTGACCTAGTCCTGCCGCCTATATATTCACATATATTCCCAAACCATCAGAAGCATCCACGAAAACACTTTTCCACTGCCGCAACCTTCTATTCCCGTGAGATCCCATCTTGGGGCCTTTTTCGGCATCCTGTCGGAGGGGGATTTGATCACGGAGGGCATCTACATCAACTCTATTGCCCTTCCGATGAAGCGTGAGTAGTTTACCACAGACCTACGGGTCCATAGCTAGTAACTAGATGGCTTCTTCTCTCTCTTTGATTCTCAATACCACGTTCTCCTCGATGTTCTTGGAGATCTATCTGATGTAATCTTCTTTTGCGGTGTGTTTGTCGAGATCCGATGAATTATGGATTTATGATCAGCTTATCTATGAATATTATTTGAATCTTCTCTGAATTCTTATATGCATGATTTGGTACCTTTATATTTCTCTTGAAACTATCGGTTTGGTTTGGCCAACTAGATTGGTTTTTATTGCAATGGGAGAGGTGCTTAGCTTTGGGTTCAATCTTGCGGTGTCCTCACCCAGTGACAAAGTAGGGGTAGCGAGGCACGTATTGTATTGTTGCCATCGAGGATAAAAAGATGGGGTTTATATCATATTGCATGAGTTTATTCCTCTACATCATGTCATCTTACTTAAGGCGTTACTTCGTTCTTTATGAACTTAATACTCTAGATGCATGCTGGATAGCGGTCGATGTGTGGGTAATAGTAGTAGATGCAGGCAGGAGTCGGTCTACTTGACACCCACCGTATAATCATTGCCTTGTATATCGTCATAACTTTGCGCTTTTCTATCAATTGCTCGATAGTAATTTGTTCACCCACCGTATTATTTGCCTTCATGAGAGAAGCTTCTACTGAAACCTATGGCCCCCGAGTCTATTTTCTATCATATTAGTTTCCGATCTAGTATTTTGCAATCTTTATTTTCAGATCTATAAACCAAAAACCCAAAAATATTTTATCTTTTTGTTTAGTTTTATTTATCTATCTCTATGAGATCTCACCTTTGCAAGTGACCGTGAAGGGATTGACAACCCCTTTATCGCGTTGGGTGCAAGTGTTTGATTGTTAGTGCATTGGTGACTTGCGCGTTCTTCTCCTACTGGATTGATACCTTGCACTACTGCAGGATACTGCTAACGCGACACTACGATCAGAGACCCTTTGCCGAAACTATGTGTGATGCATTAATCGCAAACGGTGGTGTAAAAAACCCGTCAAAAAAGGTGCAAAATGTTTGTGATGGTGGAGCCACAAACATAGTTCAGATTTTAGTTGCGTGTGCGATGCAGGGCACATGGTTAATCCATTCAAACTATTTCTGATGAGGCAGAACAACAGAAATGGGCAGCCATATCAATGTGTGTGCGATGCAGGGCACACGGTTAATCCATTCGAACTATTTGCGATGAGGTAGAACAATAGAAACGAGCAGCCATATCAATGTGTGTGCGATATACGGCATACGGTTCACTCGGATGAACTGTTTTCGATTAGGGAACACAACAGAAACGGTTCAACTTAACAAGATGTGTGTGATATGCGGCATACAGTTCACATGGATGAACTGTTTGTGATGAGCCAAAAGAACACAAATGAGTCGTGCAAACAAGATGTGTGTGATACATGGCAAACAGCCGACTCGGATGAACTGTTTGCGATGAGAAATTACAACACAGACGGTTAATACAGTTAGTTCGTGTGCGATTCTGTGTGTACAAAAAACTTTGAAAATGCAAACTAGTTGCTTGCGGTGGCTAGGAGTATCGCACACGATACGTCTGCGAGTACTCATGTGCGATGATTAGTATGTTACACATACGTTTCCTTATGTTAACATGTGTGTGAATTTTCAATATGGACAGTTAATATGCAAATGCCTTCTGGACATCGGGCACACGCTTAAACTCAATGAACTCTGTGCGATACTAATACTTTCCATGAAAATTTAAGAACTTGGGTAACAGTATTTGAGTAACATATATATAGTGGTTACACTATTCGACAAAAGGAGGATCTTTGTAACACGGTTTTGACAACCATATGGTCCATATCTACATACTTAACATAGTAACAACTATCACATTTTAAGAGGCTAAGGGCCAACAACCATATGGTCCATATCTACATACTTATAACATAGTAACATCTAGCACATTTTAAGAGGCTGAGGGCCAACAACCACAACTATCCGCTGGAAGCAGCTTGATCACGACGACTCGGCATCTCGTCAATGAAAAGAAAGAGCCCTCCTGTGCCTTGGTAGAGCATGAGTAGAACAGTGTCTCCAATTTTCCAATATGGATGCATTGCCAGGAGAAGCGAGAACTTGTTAATTGAATGGTTCCATTTCTGTGGGAAATGCAGTACCTTGCAATCACTTTGGCGTTATTAGCAAGCACAAGTGTAATTCGACCACGCCGGGAAATCGATCCAGGAACTGCTACAACGGGAAATTTCCGTTGACATGTAGAATAAAAACCAATTGTAACATATCGTTGAAGATATATATAGTTTATGAGCATCAACATTAAAATAAGACTTTTTACCAACATTTTGTGCACACAATTGGTCTTGTTCAGTGTGTGCACCATAGGTCTAATTAATCCCATCCAAAATCCAGCGTTCATACACTGTGCTATCTCTGTCAGATTATCAACAAAGTTTATGACATGCTTCAAGTCCTTCCAGTGAAATTTGGTATGCTTAGTAACATACAGATCGTTCACTATGCATCCAACATATCCTGCTTAAAAGGTGGAAAGGTATTATTTATTCAGAACATGGCAGAAGAATATATAGTGCGCATAAATTGGTAAATAGAATTTGTTACTGCCTAGGAACGGAGTTAGAATATGAAATCAAAATTGGTTGCTTAAATAGTGATCAATTAGTCAGAACAAATACCCCAATTTTGCTAAGTAATATGACAATATGGAGAAAGTTGAAAGGACACTAACCTCGATCAGACTTTGATCGGCTGATGACGTTGGGGAAGTAAACATCCATGTTAATTAGACCAGGCTGTGGTGCACGCACTAGAATTTTATTGCCAGCTTTCAGTTCATAACACTTAGACATTTTTCTCCAAAGGTCCATATTCAAATAGGAGTGACCATCTTTATCAAGTTTTATGCTAACCATCATTGTAAATCCATGTTGCTTTATCAATATAACATCCTGGGAGTCATCAACAAAGCCCAAAATTTCCTTCTACTCCTGTTCTTGCAAAGTAAGGGATGTACTGCTTGAAATGAAAATTAAGATCGTAAATTAGATATATTGAAATAACAGAGCAAGATGCAAATATGGAGTAACTGATAGAACAGATCAATATATAGATGAAAGCAAAGTACAAAAATATAGAATTAAAAATAGATAATGTAACAAAGATTTGATGCAAATATATAGATAATGTAGCAACAGACGATATATGTTCACAAATTTAGGCCATGCCAACCGTGGTAGGTTGAGATTGAACATAGCGAGCGCTCCCTGAAGTCATCTGGAATGGTGAGATAGAACTTCGTTTCCGACTGGCCACGACCACATTTGCCCGATTTGTGCTCGCACTGTGGACACATGAATGAACACCCACGAATCAACTAGAACAAAAATGATTCCACGGCGATTTCCACCAGTTGATTAATAGCAACGGATGGACTGCGATAAGAGATGAGTGAATATTTTGCTAAGTTGATTACCATCTCCATGAGAAAAATCCCCGGCCCAATCTCGCAGAAAACCCCAGTCGACCAGAGTCTAGAATGTCGGTGCAGATAGGCGGCGGAAAGCAATAGGGGCGAAATCCCGTGCCGTTTGGAGCGCGACCTACGCCCGCCGCCAACAGCCGTCGAGCTTAGGGTGCAGAGTTGCGGAGGAGTCCGCGGCGAGTGAGTGGGGACGAAGTGGGCAAGGGTTTTCTTTTTTCCTTTTGCATGTGTGAGTGAACACACACGGTTCACAGAGGCGACGGAGATGAATCGTGTGCGATAGTAAATCACCGAGATTGAATGGGAATCCAAATTTCCTTTGTCCTTCATCCATGATTTTTTCTACGACAAACATAAACCCTGCTAATCACCATGTTCAAATTTGACACTTTTCCGGGTTCATTTACAATATTTAGGGATTATGTGCATTTTGTAGGCATTAATGGACATAATTCAAATTCAAACAATTGGTGCTTGAAAAGGTGCACAAGAACGGTCTGTTAAAACCGTACTCGTGGTATTTAGTAATTTCACAAGCCTTTTACAAGGAATGGGCAGAGATTTCAATGGAATGTGTGGCAATAGTCAACCACAAACGCGTCATTTACTGGGTTATCAACTATAGAACAATGAAATATGTGCTTGAAAAACATGATGCCTGGCATAGTGCTATGGTATGGCCTCACCGTGCCCTAGTTAAAAGCTGAGAAGGTTTGATTTCTGTTGTCATGCATGCCCTTCATAAATCGAAACATCACCGAGGAAGTTCAATGCTTTCGAGAGGGAAATCACCAAGATTGAAGGGGAATCCAAATTTCCGTCGTAGTTTGTCATTCAATTTTTTTCCAACGATCAACTTACCACCTCAAAAGCAACGAGTTCAAATTTCACATTTTTTTGAACTCATTTACCATATTTAGGGGATTATGTGCATTTTCTAGGCATTAATTATGCACATAATTCAAATTCGAACAATCGGTGCATGAAAAGGTGCACAAGAACGGTCTGGAAAACCATGCTCGTGCTATTTAGTACATTCTCATGCCTTTTACAAGGAATGGGCAGATATTTCAAGGAAAAGTGTAGCAATGGTCAACCATAAACGCGTCATTTACTGGGTTAACAACAATACAAAAATGAAATACATGCTTGGAAAACATGACGCCTGGTGTGGTGCCATGGTATGGCCTCACCGTGCCCTGGTAAAAATGTCGTCATGCACGCCTTTCGTAAATCGAACCATCACCGAGGAAGTTTCATGGTTTGGAGGGGGAAATCACCAAGATTGAAGGGGGATCCAAATTTCCTTTGTCCTTTGTCCACGAGTTTTTTCTATGATGAACATACAACCTGCAAATGACCTTGTTCAAATTTGGCACTTTTCCGGGTTCATTTGCCATATTTAGGGGATTATGTGCATTTCCTAGGCATTAATGCACATAATTCAAGTTCAAACAATCGGTGCATGAAAGGGTGCACAAGAACGGCCTGGAAAACCATGCTCATGCCATTTAGTAAATTCCCATGCCTTTTACAAGGAATGGACAGATATTTCAATGAAATGTGTGGCAATAGTCAACCACAAATGTTTGATTGTTCGGTTTTCAACTATAGAAAAAATGAAATAAATGCTTAAAAAACATGATGCCTGGCATGTGCCGTGGTATGACCTCACCATACCCTAGTAAAAATTTGAGAAGGTTTGTCTTATGTCGTCATGCACGCCCTTCATAAATCAAACCATCACCGAGGAAGTTCCATGTTTTCGAGAGGGAAATCACCAAGATTGAAGGGAAATCCAAATTTCCGTCCTAGTTTGTCATTCAGTTTTTTTCCAACGATCAACATACCGCCTCAAATGCAAAGTGTTCAAATTTGACATTTTTCCGGGCTCATTTACCATATTTATGGGATTATGTGCATTTTCTAGGCATCAATGCACATAATTCAAATTCGAACAATCGGTGCATGAAAAGGTGCACAAGATCGGTCTGGAAATACATGCTCGTGTTATTCAGTACATTCTCATGCCTTTCACAAGGGATGGGCAAATATTTCAAGGAAATGTGTGGCAATAGTCAACCATAAACGCGTCGTTTACTGGGTTAACAACTATACAAAAAATTAAACACATGGTTGGAAAACATGACGCCTGGCGTGGTGCCATAGTATAGCCTCACCGTGCCCTGGTAAAAATTGGAGAATGTTTTCCTTATGTGGTGATGCACGCCTTTCATAAATCGAACCATCACCGAGGAAGTTTAATGGTTTTGAGGGGGAAATCACCAAGATTGAAGGGGGGGTCCAAATTTCCTTTGTCCTTTGTCCACGAGTTTTTTTCTATGATGAACATACACCCTGCAAATCACCGTTTTCAAATTTGGCACTTTTTCGGGTTCATTTACCATATTTAGGGAATTATATGCATTTCCTAGGCATTAATGCACATAATTCAAGTTCAAAATATGGGTGCATGAAAGGGTGCACAAGAACACCCTAGAAAACCATGGTCGTGCCATTTAGTAAATTCTCATGCCTTTTACAAGGAATGGACAGATATTTCGATGAAATGTGTGGCAATAGTCAACCACAAACGTTGGTTTATTGGGGTTTCAACTATAGAAAAAATGAAATAAATGCTTGGAAAACATGACACCTGGCATGGTGTGCCATGGTATGACCTCACCACGCCCTGGTAAAAATTTGAGAAGGTTTGGCTTATGTCGTCATGCACACCCTTCATAAATCGAACCATCACCAAAGAAGTTCCATGCTTTCGAGAGGGAAATCACCAAGATTGAAGGGGAATCCAAATTTTCTTCATTCTTTGCCCTGGAGTTTTTTCTACGCCGAACATACACCCTGCAAATCACCGTGTTCAAATTTGGTATTTTTCCGGGCTCATTTACAATATTTAGGGGATTATGTGCATTTTTTAGGCATTTAGCGCATATAAATCCAATCCAGCTACAGCTGCACGGCTGTGATGTGAGGGGCGTGGATTGTCGTTCGATCGCGACGCATCCTACGGTGCACACGCGCGATCCGCGTGGCTGGGCTTCCAACCAATCATAACGCAACACACAATAGGCTCGGCGCACACTATTTCCGGAAGCGACGGAGATACCGTGTGCGATAATGAACGAGCAAAATTGTAAGGGAAGCCAAATTTCTGTTGTCGTTTGTCGTTGAGCTCTTGAATACCACCGCACTGTACGGCTGCCCGGCCCCTCCGTCCCAGAGCTCTCTCCAGGCGTCGTCCATGGCACCACAGCGCACAGTAACTGGTAAGGAAGCGATGGCATCCCGTCGCATCGCGTTCCTCGCCGCCTGCGACCGCACACATGGTAAGGAAGCGATGGCATCTCGCCGCACCGAGTTCATCGCCGCCAGCGGCCAGATAGTTACATGGGAGGACTTTGAGGCTGCCATGGGCGAATGGGTGGTGGATCTAGAGGCGGCCAAAGCCGCACAGAAGGAGCGAAAAAGGCAGAAGCAGTCAAGAAAAGAGAGTACCGCCACCGCAAGAAAGAAGAGGCCGCACGCCGTGGTCAGGAGAGCTTGGCGGAGATCGAAGCACGATGGGCTGCCGCCTACAAGGCCGGGAAGGAGAACGTCGGCGTCTGGCCAGCATGCCCTGATGGCACCATGTGAGAAGTAGTTTAAGTTTGTAGTATTAGAGCAAATTACCAGTAGTACTTTAAGTTTGTAGTATTAACGTACAATGTCGGTAAGAGCATCCTTTGAGGGCTTTGAGCGTTGATTAGCATGTGTGCCCGTGTTTTTTTTTGCGTTAATTATTAGAAGATCACAAAACACACAGTTTCTATGTCGTATCCGTCTGCGTTTTTTGCGTTAATGATTCATAAGTCAGTTACCTGTGCGATGTTTCCTAATAAACCAGGCGTACCATTGGCCAAAAAAATCAACTACATGTGTACATTTTTTGGAGACAGGATCTGCCAACTTTCTGTTTTCTTGCACACGAGTATTTTACGCGCTTCGTCTGTGTTGTGTGTTTCCCCCGCCGAAGTTTCAAGTTTCGCAGCAAAATTTTCATTAGGCGCGCGATTTCATAATTTATTCCTCCAACCACATCCCCACCCTTAGTATCCCCCCTCGCGCCTCCCCCTATCGGCATCTCAAACCGCCGCCGCCGCAACCATAGCTTCAATCACAGCTAGGTTCTGCTCAGATCCAGTCAGGTAACCCACCGATCTCTATCACGGCCCCGGCCTGATTGCTTAAATGGCGCCTGCAAAACATCCTCATGCCTCCAAATCCCCATTGCCAGGAGCTGATGGCGGTCCATGGCGCGATGGCCATTGTGCATGTTGACCCGGAGGAACACCTCGCCTCCGCCACCGACATGGTGCAGGCTCTGGCCCAGATGAAGTGCCCCAGCGACTACTCCCCAGGACTTAATAGGTAAGACCTGACCAGCTAAATCTTACCAATACCACTTGCAACGGCTATGATTTGTACGGTTGATGTATTAAGCATGTTCGTGCCTTGTTTATTTCAGTACTGCACACTGTGTGATGTTCAAATATTACTGTGTCCAGCTCAATTTCACCAATACCAGCAACAAAATTACAATACATGACACAGGATATCACTAGAGATGCTGCCCATTTGCTATTTTTAGTGGATGCTAACCCTGTTGTACTTAACATGCCTGTCCATGTACTTACGCAGAGTCATAACGGCCGATGTTGTTGTTTGCCGTCGAGGTTAGCTGCATCCCATCTCTTACAGTATTTCACATCATTTGTGCAATTGCAGTTTAACTTCTACCATTTACTGGTTGCCTGTAGGTACACATGTCAGTGGCACTGATCCACGCTTCGACCCGGAGGAACGGCTCACCTCCGCCGCCGCTGACTTTGGGCGGGTTCTGGCCAGGATGAAGTGCCCCAGCAACTACCTCTCAGGACTTACCAAGTATGTACTCACCAGTTCAATCTTACCAATACCAGTTGCAATTAATGGCAATGTTTTGTACGGTCGATGTATTAAGCATGTTCTAGTAAACATGCCTAGCCCGTTTTAGCTACTTTCCCTACCTTTTTATAGACATTTGGGCCATTCTCTGCTCTGGCAGCACCTGCCTTGTGATGTTTAACTATGCCAATTGCATTTTTATCAGTACAGGTTTCAATGGCTATTAAGCCTGTTGCAATTAATAGTTGAATCCATTTTTAAACAATTGTATTCCAATGGCTACAAACTTAAAAAACATGACTTAGGATGTTGTTAAGCCTGTTGCAATTAACAGTTGTATCCATTTTTTAATCTGTCCATTTCCTACCATGCTACTCTCCGCAATGAAGATATACTAGAGATGCTGCCCATTTGCTATTTTTGGTGGATGCTAACCCTGTTGTACTTAACATGCCTGTCCATGTACTTACGCAGGGTCATAACGGATGCTGCAGTTTTATTACCATTTGCTATTTTTGGTGGATGTTAACCCTGTTATAGTTAACATTGGCTTTCCATGTACTTACACAGGGATACAATGGGCGATGCTGTTGTTTGCCGTCGAGGTTAGCTGCATCCCATGTCTTATACACCATTTATTCCTAAATATAAGTATTTTTAGAGATTCCAATATAGACTACATAAGGAGCAAAATGAGTGAATCTAGATTCTAATCTAAACTATATCTATAATTCAATATACATCCGTATGTAGTCATATTGAAATCTCAAAAAAATACTTGTATTTAGGAACATAGTTAGTTGTATTTTACATCATTTGTGCAATCTCAGTTTAGCTTCTAACATTTACTGGTTGCTTGTAGGTACATATATGAGCGGTACTGATCCATGCTTCGATCCCTTTTGCGTATGGGGCAATGAGATATTCATGAACAAGCGTCAAGTGAGGAAACTAAGAAAGATTGTTAGGCGAAAGAAACGTTGATTGGAATTAAGCTCTTTATCTACACTTTGTCCAAGACAACAGTGAACTTTAGGATGGTAAGTAATGTGTTGCCTTTTTTCCCTGCCCACAACAAGATACTCTATTAGACCTCAGTACCTGATATTTTTCTCTTTTCAGTGGTTTCCGAAGCTATTTACTGATGATTACCTTGCAAACTACATGACCGGAGTGGAGGCAACTAAGGTTAAAGTATATAATTCATGCTACCATGATAATGCTCTAGAAGTCTTCCTGAAGGCGGTGAAGGATGGGCGGGCGATCGTCACAAGGGGTTGGACAAAAGTGGTTCGTGCCTATGGCATGCAGGAAGGCACATTATGGGCATTCCGCTTCTTCAACACCATCGGCAGTCAAAATGATTTACACTTGTCTCTTCACCTTTACCGCCTTTAAATATTGTGGTTCATCATAGTTAATTGATGTCTAATCCTGTAATTACTGAACATATTATACTGGCAATTTTATTTATGGATTCGTTGTTGAACCATTGTGCTGAGAATTTGAATTGCATGTTTCATATTTCAAAATTTCCAATTCGAATAATAAATTACAGGAAAAGATAAAAATATGCAGGAGCTAATAAAATAATATGCACATGGTTAGAAAGAAAATAGCATGTGCGATGTAAAAAGAGAACAGACGGTCATGGAACTTTGCAAACGGTTCTGGCAGTAAAAGCGCTTGTGATGGATAGCCCAATGCCACACGGTTTTCTTCATCAAATCGTGTGTGATGTAGTTGATAAAAGCAAACAGTTAACCAAGGCAGAGCGTGTGTGATAGTTACACCTTTCACACACGAGCCTCCACATAAAACTGTGTGGGATGTACATACGAACGGAAACGTTTTCCCTGGATTGACTGTGTGGGATGTACATAAGAACGGAAACGTATTCCTTGGATTGACTGTGTGTGATATACATACAAACGGAAATGTTTGTCTGGGATTCACCATGTGGGATGTACATACGAACGGAAATGATTGGGTTTCGATGCCTCGCCCGATCGCACACGAGCTCATTTCGCCCCAGCCTGTGTCCTAGGAGGGCCTATCCCCGACGATTTCTAGGTCGTGTGGGAAGGACCCCCCCTATCGCCCACACTCACTTGGCGACGGTTCCTAATGCCATCACGGAAAGGGGTTAAAAACCGTTTGTATAGCACCGACGCGTACCAGTATTGGTTCTTAACTGAGGGAAATACCTATCTCTACTTTGCTGCATCACCCTTTCCTCTTCAAGGGAAAAACCAACGCCGGCTCAAGAAGTAGCAGGAAGAATTTCTGGCGTCGTTGCCGGGGAGATCTACGCCAAGTCAAGACATACCAAGTACCCATAATAAACTCTCGTCTCTTGCATTACATTATTCGCCATTTGCCTCTCGTTTTCCTCTCCCCCACTTCTAAAATGATTGCCTTTTTATTCGCCCTTCTTCGGTTCATCTTTTCTCTTGCTTTTGGTTTGCTGTTTGCTAGATCAACTTGTTGCCACCATGTCTGAATCTGGGGAGGTTATCGTTGAAAATAATAGTAGTAATAATGAGGAAAACCTGGATAATTTTGCTAATATTGATCCTCATGAAGAACCTACTATCTTGCATTCTAAAAAACTTCGCATAGGTAGCGGCAATATTATTGGAAAAGGGGTTATTCAAGATTTCTTTACTTATGCCGGCGCGCTACCCACGTTAGGTGGATCTATTCTCCATAAAACTAATAGTCTCGTATATGCTATACCTTTGCTTGTAATTGAACTTTAAAGACAATTGTTCACATGCATCCATGCATACAATGGATTTTTCTAGAGTTCTCTAATATTGAGCGTTCTTCTGTTAAACACGCCGCTACCATATTTCTAGCTCATGAGTTTATATTCATTATGAAAGAAGCTAGTGAAATTTTTGCGCATTACAAAATATATGGTGGTCGGCCTCCCATAGAGGGGATTCTCTTTAATCAAGAAGAAATAATGCGTTTACGATCTCTTGATCATGTTGCTTATAACAAAAATTTAAGAAAAAGGGTCCGTACTGATGTTTTAGTTGAGAGAATTTTTGAACTTAATGATAATTTTGCTATACAAAACAACGGATTAGGTTTCTCTCTAGAAAATAAGCTCATGACTTTTTGCCAAAAGAACGCTTACAATGATGAGTTGATCATACAATACGAGGGGCCAAAGGAGGAGCCAATTCCTCCCGAAGTTGATCTTAGGGATCCTTACCCTATTAAATTTAGCCCTTTTGATTACTTTTGCTTACCACAAAGAAAACTTGCTGCTGACGAAGAGAGTATGAGATGAGCATACACTACTGTAGAATGCTGCTAACGCGACACTATTATCAGAGACCCTTCGAGAAACTGTGTGCGATGCAATAACCGCAAACGGTGTTGTATGAAAACCGTCACAAATGGTGAAAACGTTTGCGATGGAGGATGCATCAAACACGATTCAGATTTTAGTTGCGTGTGCGATGAATGGCATACGGTTCAGTTCAATTAACTGTTTACGATGAGGATGAACAAAAGAAACGGGCATCTAGATGAAGGCGTGTGCGATACACAGCATACGGTTCACTCGGGTGAACTGTTTGTGATTAGGCAACACAAAAGAAACGGGCAGCCAGATGAAGGTGTGTGTGATATACAACATACGGTTCACTCGGATGAACTGTTTGTGATTAGGCAACACAAAAGAAATGGTCAGCCAGATCAAGGTGTGTGCGATATATGGCATGCGGTTCACTCGGATGAACTGTTTGCGTTGACACAAGAGAACAGAAATGGTTCAACTTAATGAGACGTGTGTGTTGTGCGATGGGATTGCATGCGGTTCACTCGGCCCTTGTCGTCAGTGTGTGACCTCTATGGCAACCGTTCGCTCCCCAGGCGCCTCTTCGTGTACCGTGGCAACCGTCCACCGACTCTTCGCCTTTCCCTCTCGATTTGGAACTACTGTCGCACGCTAGCTCTTCGTCCCTCCTCCATTTGCCTTCACCCTTCCTTCTGCCATTGTTTGATCGTCTTCTCCATGGAGGGAACAAGCCGGAAACGACCGTTATTCTTGCCCCGATCTGAATAATAACGCGGTGGAGGAACTCATTGATTGGTGCGACATCATCACCTCGGCTAGCATGGCAGGTTCGTTCAAGACCATTCTCGACTCAACTAATAACATCATTACAAGGAACCCAAGGGTCCAGGAGCGGTTTGATCTCCCCTATCTTCTTCGCCGTGACCCTGCTGACTGGCGCGGGGACGAGGGAAGCCTCGCCTTGTGTAAGTTGATGCCGCTTGATAATGATACGTATGATGTTAAGATGCCATCGCTTGAGGGCAAGGCTTGGGCAGGCGCAAATGGAGATTGGGTTGTTTATATTGGGTACAACTGCGAGTGGGAACTTGTGAATGTGTACACTCGTCACCGGGTTCCACTTCAAAAAATCTCAGACGACTGCCCAGAGGTTGAGTACACCGGTATTCTAAGTGAGTTCAAATACGATCTTGCTGACTGTCGTCTACGGAAGATAGCAATTTGTCGAGTTCCCAACCGCTCTTGGGGTTATAGGAATGCTTATGTTGTCGCTATCTTCGACAAGCTTGTTGCCGTCCTTCATGGTTTGACTCGATGGATATTGCTCAAAAATCAGTTTCTATACACGGATGAGTACTGTGATGCAATTCAATACGAGGGTCTTGTGTTTTCTGCCACCACTCGTGGCACTGTTTTTGCATGGAATCCTTATGATTTCGGTACGTTTGTCTTCCACCGTAATTATAATTGTTTCATCCACATGCATGCGGGTTAGCTAGTTTCCCTTCACTAATTAACCTTCTTGTATTTCCAAGGTCCTGTGAACATTCCACCACCTATACTTGAAAATTTTATTCACGAGCATGAGGACGAGCAGGACCCATATACTCAGTGGCGCCTGGCAACTTATTCCGATGGATCACATCTTCTTGTCTGTATACGGGGCACTGCTGATGTTACTAAGGAAGCAAGTGTTGTCTCGTATGGTCGCACTCTCCTTACCTATTCCAACATCCGTTGCAGGGTATTCGGGATGGATACTAGTGTACTAGCGCCAACACCTTCTCCCTGGTTCAGTATTGAAAGTCTTGGAGGAAACTGTCTCTTCCTTGGACAAAACTATCCAATGATGGTGGAAGGCGATCCAGCTGTTGTTGACACAACGTTACTACCATTTATGAGAAGCAACTGTATCTATACCTCAGACATTACTATGCTTCCCTACCGTCCTAATATGGGTCCTGACATAGGCCGCTTCAGCCTCGATGATCAGTCCTGCGTTGGTCTCGAGATTGATAGTAGCTGGCCCTTCCCAGAGAATCACTTCTGGTTCAAAGCAAGCATTTCCAACGCCGACGAGTGGTTGAGCTGAAGTTCATTTCATCGCTTTGTTATTTTTTGTGTGAGAAAAACTTTACTAGAATGTTTTGTTGGAAATTATCTATAATCCAACGTGTATCCTCGTTGTCATTGTGGGTTGATGACTTGTTGTATGTAATCAATGGTACATTTGCATATGCGTCCATGAACTCACGCCTGCTAGTGGTGTCCATATGAACAGTGCTAGTGATTTTAGTTGCAAAAATTAGATAGTGCTAGTTGTAGCTGCATATTTTGACAAATCACAGTGTTACAAGGTTGACAAATGGCAATGTTACTAGATAAACAAATGTCAATCTTTCCAGTTTGAGAAATGGCAACATACCCAAAATGACAGATATGCAAATCTTACCCAATTGTTTGTACGTGGTTGCAGACGGGTCATGCAAAACAACCGTTTGCGTTGAAGGGATGCAGAAATCCTGCTCGACACATTTTCCCTTGGCTTCCTGGGGAAGCTGTCGGTTTGCATACGGGTGTTCTAACTAAAACGTTTGCAATGACTATTTTATATTTAAAAACCGTTGACATTTTTTTCAAAAGAAAATCATTTGATAAGTCTGTACATTTAGAGAGAAAAACGCAAGTTCGTTCAAACCATATCTTTCATTCAGTCACACTGCGAATTTATATTCATATGATCGAGAATTCGAGATACAGTATTAAACCCCAAAAGAACTATTTCCGGCGGCGGTGGAGGCGGTGTGCCGCGCCGACGTTGTCATTGTCGTCCTCCGGGATGCCGTTGTTGAAGTCTTCAAGGCAGCACAAAATGTTCTTCACTTGTAAATCAAACATCATGTCGTCGCGCGATCGACGGCGGGGCGCGGGAGGACGGCAACTGGTGCCGCAGAGAGGTAGCGGTCGATGGCAGCGTCCCATGCCGCTAAGGGGGGGGGCGCACGGGCACAGGCGCGGTGGGTGTAGCCAAACGCATGGGGACCGGCGCCACGGTGGGTCGAGGGGCGCGCACGGGCCGGCGGGTGCAGCCAAACGCACGGGGACCGGCGCCACGGTGGGTGGAGGGGCGCCACGGTGGGTGGAGGGGCGCGCACGGGCACGGGCGCTGGCATGTACACGAGCTTGCGCGGGTCCGCAGAGACCTCGCTGACGCCCGCGGCTTCCAGCTCTGCGATAGTGCTCGGCGACCAGACCGTCAATGCTACGGGGATGGTCGCTGGTGCGGGTGCAGGGATGGGAGCTGGGACGGGAGCGGGGGCAGCAACTGCCGTGGCCAGCTCGTTCTGGGCCATGTCCATGATGCCCCATTCCTCCTTATTTTCTATCTCCTTCGGCTCGGAGTCGACTTCACTAAACTAGAATACTAGTGGCAGATGATCATTCTGTGCCATGGCGGTGGAGGTCTGCGGGGGGGGGGGGGGAATGGGAGGCGAACAGTAAGGCCGCCCGTATTAAACAGCGGCTCGGGCGCCATTAATGGAGAGGAAGGCGCACGGCCATGGAAGTCAAAGGGCTCGCTTCCCAGTGAGCCTACGCAGCGCACAGCTCGCACGCTTCCCGGTGAGCCTGCGCATTGGAGAACAGCTTGCACGCCTCTCGGTCAGCCTGCACACCAGACTGCGCTCGCACGCCTCCCATTCAGTCAAGGTCAAGCAGCTGTCCGCACGGCACCTCCTACAGCCATTAAAACCAAGACACATGGCGTCACGTGAATGGTTAATAGAATGCACACGGTTTGAATTATACAAACATTTGAGATATTAAAGTGGCAGCTATTTTTTCAAAATGCCTTTGTTGGCTGTCATTATTCGAGTGCGCCTTCTCTCAAAATGGACACGAAAAATACCACATCATGTCGGGTGCCATTCCATGATAGCATGACAAGTTTCATGAATTTCAGACGAGTTTTGGATTTACTAGAATTTAAAAACCAGGCATCTCAATGTTTTGTCGGCAATCAACGGTGCCCTGGTGTTTGAGATTCATTCCCATTTCTTGCATGGGGCCTAAGCATGCACCCAAGGACACAGATTTGATTTTTCAACCAATTTATATGCACTGGAGCATGTACATGTAGTTCAAATTTGAATTATGCACATAAATGCATTGAAAACTCAGTTAATGCATAAAAATGTCCAGAAGAACCCCAATAAATCACAAAAATTGGCACAACACTCCTGTTGTTCTATGTTGACACGAGAAAAAATTTGGAAGCAATAAGAGGCAGTGGATATCGTTTCGTCCCCAAAGGTGGGTCGTTCCCTACCGAAACCATGATGCTTGTTGTGAGAAGCTCTGGTTTGTGAGAAGCATATACCCAAACCTGCCCCAAACGGGACAAAAAATTTACCACAGCATGTTGATGCCGCTCCATGAAAGCATGCCAAGTTTCATGAATTTCAAACGAGTTTTGGATTTATTAGAATTTAAAAACCAGACATCTCAATGTTTTGCCGGCAATCAACGGTGCCCTGGTGTTTGAAATTCATTCTCATTTCTTGCATGGGACCTAAGCATGCACCCAAGGACACAGATTTGATTTTCAACCAATTTATATGCACTAGAGCATCTGTATGTAGTTCAAATTTGAATTATGCACATAAAATGCCTAGAAAACCCAGTTAATATATAAAAAGGCCAAACGATCCCCGAAAAATTCATTCCCATTTCTTCCATGGGACCTAAGCATGCACTGAAGGACACAGATTTGATTTTTCAACCAATTTGTATGCACCGGAGCATGTGCATGTAGTTTAATTTGAATTGTGCACCTGAAATGGCTAGAAAACCAGTTTAATGTATGAAATGTCCAACCGAACCCTGAATAATTCCAATTCTTTTACGACACACATACAGTTGCATGTTCACTGTAGATAAAAGGTCTAGCAATTCAAACACCGTCCATTGCCGCTGTGACCCCATTTTGTAATTCAAATCAAGTAGATCCCACACCGTTTATTCTCACCAACCGTGTGAGATGTAGTAGAAAATATCTTGGAGCACCGTCGGTGTATAGTACGCCTATGGCTTACGCGAGAAGGTGCATCGGCTACAGTCCACAGCCGGTGTGTCAAGCACACTAGCTCGCTCCCCCAAAACTCCCGCCTCTGCATCCCTCGCAATCTCGAAAATATCTACCGCCTGGAAGGTTTTAATGTTTGATAGTACACGATTAGTATGTGCGGACCGTGTGCGATGTCTGTTACTCCCGCTCTGCTTCAGTCCCTTGATTCAAATTTTCAGTAGCCCCGGCATTTTACTCCCGCCTCTGCATCCCTCGCAATCTCGAAAATATCTGCTCGCCCTTGATCCAAATTTTCAGTAGCCCCGCCTTTTTACTCCCGCCTACTAAAATTTTCAGTTGCCGCAGTATTTCCTCAAACACAACCTCCGCTCACACAGACACACACAACCCTCGAAACCATTGGTAGGTCGCCGCCATCACCGGCGCCTCCATCCTCAACCTCTGCCTGTGTGCCGGGGAGCTCGAGTAGCCAATGGCCAAAAAGAGGTTTATCGCGGCCTTTTCGCCCGACGTGGGCGAGGTGGCCGCCGAGGTATCCCCGTCGTCCTACGCGGGCCTGATTCGCCGTCGCCGGTCCCCCGATCCGCCCGCTGCCACGCCCCTACGCCGGTTCGAGGACTTCCACGTCCTCCCCCGGACCCAGCAGCCGACGAAGTCCTACCTCGGGGTCCGGCAGCGACGATGGGGGATGTGGGTCGCCAAGATTACAGATCGAGAGACCCACACCCGCCGGTGGCTCGGTAGCTTCCACATGGTCGAGCTCGCGGCCATGGAGTACGACCGCTGGCAGGTCCGCTACCACAGCGCGGCGGCTAGGCTCAATTTCCCCTTCGGCACACGTCTGGTCCACCTCGTTCCGCCGGAGCCAGGGGTGGTGAGCTCGACTATGGCGTGGGAGGACCACGAGGCGTGGGAGCGTCTCGAGGCTGAGGCCGCCGACGAGGCCTACATGCAAGAGCTCCCCGGCAGTTCTCGGAGCTTGTGGAGGCAGAGCGGGCGATCTTTGCCGGTGCGGAGGGCGGCGAGGTTATCGCGCTCTCCTCCGGTGACGAGGTCCAAGGCGGCGAGGACGGCGGCGCGGAGGGCGGCGAGGTTATCGCGCTCTCCTCTGATGACGAGGTCGAAGGCGGCGGCAACGGTGGCGCGGAGGGCATCGAGGTGGGCCCCGAGGACGAGGAGATTAATGTCGACGAGTGGAGGAGTGCCTTCCCCAATGACCCCAACGACGGTACTGGCCCGGACCCGGCTCGCGGCACACCGTACATGATGAGGAAGGATTGGCTCGACCTCTACTTCGACCGAAAGTAGTTTAGCTTAGTTTAAATTTATGTTTTATGTTCGGTTATGCAAAACTATCTATGTTTATGTTTGAATGCATGCTACTTTTGGTTGAACCTGCTTTGAACTTGATCAAATTGAAGTTTACAACCTTAAGTTTAGGGGATCGACTAGAAAAGGCCAAAAATTGCTGGAGTATATATATATCCACTAAGGGTTTTAGTCCTTTAACTTTTTACGGATCGCCTAGAGATGTCCTCATGACTTGTTTATTTCCATTCTTCACAATGTGATGCTCTATATGTGCAACTATTTGCCGTGCAGTTCAATTTCATCAATAACAGTTTCAAAAATACCATTATGAATTATGATATTTGGTTGCTGTTAAGGATATTGCAGTTAACATGCCTTTTTGTTTTTCAACTGTTGTTTAGCAACATGCACTGTACTGAATGACTAAATATGCAATCCCATGCTACATAGCAACAAGGAAGAGTGTTACCTTAATGTTCTGATGATGTCTAGATATACATGTAATAAAATCTTATATAATGGGATGGATGGAGTGTTGTATTACATGATTTTTCAATTGTTGTTTAGCTTATAATATTAACTTGGTGCTTTTAGGTACATATATCATTGCCAAAGATCCACACTTCGACCCTTTCTGCGTATGGGGAAATGAGATATTCATGAACCAGCATCAAGTGAGGAAACTGATAAAGATTGTTACTAAAATGGGTCAAAAGATGTCAACCGAACTATTTGTTTACACTTTATGCAAGACAACAGCGAACTGCAGGATGGTAAGTAAGAACCCTGTAGCCTTCTTTTTACTGCGCGTAATGAGTTGTGTTAGATGACAATATCTGAATCTTTTTTCTTTTGCAGTGGATCCTGAAGCAGTTTACTCAAGATTACCTCTCAAACTACATGATTGCCGGCCGGCCATCACAAGGGGTTGGACTAGAGTCCTGCATGCCTTCTGCATCCAGGAGAGCACAATAGGGCCATTCCGCTTCACCTTGTTCAGCAACTGGAATGTCTATCGCCTCTTTCTTTACCATCTGTAATAGTACAAGTATAGAACCCTGGTACATCATTCTTTATTTGATGCTTTTGTAAGTCTTAAACATATGTACCTGTGAATCGAATAATGCATTGGTTGTTTGAACCTAATGGATATGAATAAAGCTATAGCCTACTTTCAAGTTTAAATTAGGTACAATTTTAAATAGCAGCAATTAAATTAGGGCAAAATTACGTTGTGCAGGTCATTACGGCACACACGGTTGGTAAAACACAAACGTTTGCGATATACACCATAATCCGAGACGGTTCACAGAGAGGAAACGTGTGCAAGCATGCACACAATTGCCGTTTGCAAAGCGTGTGTGATGTCGGACACTATCACATACGGTGCGGGAAAACAAAATGTGTGTGATTGTCTACCTATCGTACACGGTTTATAATCATGAACTGTTTGTGATGTGCCAGGCATCGCAAAACTCCCGTGCCTAGAATCTGCCTAGAAAACTCCCGTGCCTGGAATCTGCCTGGTTTTAGGTAGAACCACAAAACTCCGACTGTGATGGCAATGCGAGCACAAACGAGTAGCAAGTATGAAGCGTTTGGGATATTCGAGATATCGGAAACGGTTATACAGGGACAACTGTATGCATCAAGGCTCCCTATCCCCGACGGTTTCTAGGTCGTGTGGGAAGGACCGCCCTATCGCCCACACTCACTTGGAGACGGTTCCATATGCCGTCGTGGAAAGGGGTAAAAAACCGTTTGTTTAGGACCGACATGCACCAGTGATACGTGATATGCCTTATTATTATTATGGTAATACTTAGATCTCTATAGTTTTGATGCCTAGCTAAGGGCGTTAAACAATAACGCTTGTTTGGAGGCAACCCAATTTTATTTTTGTTCTTGCTTTTTTGATTCTGTTTTGCAATAAATAATTCATCTACCCTCTGGTTAGATTTTTTGTGTTTTAATTAGTGTTTGTGCCAAGTATGACCTTTGGGATGGCTTACGGTGATAGTTGTTTGATCTTGCTGAAAAATAGAAACTTTTGCGCCCAGGAAAATAGTTCTCATTTTTTACAGAAGCATGTTTTTGATCTGATTCTTTTCGCACAAGATTGGAACACAAATTGCCCAGGTTGTCTCAATTTTTCTGAATTTTTGGAGTTATAGAAGTATTCGAGAGTTACAGATTGCTACAGACTGTTCTGTTTTTGATAGATTCTGTTTTCTATGAGTTGTTTGCTTAATGAATCTATGGGTAGTATCGGGGGGGGGGGTATGAACCATGGAAAATTTGGAATATAGTAGATATTACACCAATATAAATAAATAATGAGATTTTCTGTTGAGTTTTGTGTTGTGAAGTTTTCGAGTATTGGGTAAAGATTTGATGGACTATGGAATAAGGAGTGGCAAGAGCCTAAGCTTGGGGATTCCCAAGGCACCCCAAGGTAATATTCAAGGACAACCAAGAGCCTAAGCTTGGGGATGCCCCGGATGGCATCCCCTCTTTCGTCTTTGTCTATCGGTAAATTTAGGCTATATTTTTATTCACCACATGATATGTGTTTTGCTTGGAGCTTATTGTATGATATGAGTCTTTACTTTTTAGTTTGCCACAATCATCCTTGCTGCACACACCTTTTGAGAGGGACACGCATGAATCGTGATTTATTAGAATACTCTATGTGCTTCACTTATATCTTTTGAGCTAGGCAATTTTGCTCTAGTGCTTCACTTATATCTTTTTAGAGCACGATGGTGGCTTTATTTTGTAGAAATTATTGAACTCTCATGCTTCACTTATATTATTTTGAGAGTCTCTCTAAATAGCATGGTAATTTCCTTTGGTTATGAATTTAGTCCTAATATGATAGGCATCCAAGAGGGATATAATAAAAACTTTCATATAAAGTGCATTGAATACTATGAGAAGTTTGATTCCTTATGATTGTTTTGAGATATAAAGACGGTGATATTAGAGTCATGCTAGTAAGTAATTGTGAATTGGATAAATACTTGTGTTAAGGTTTGTGATCCCCGTAGCATGCACGTATGGTGAACCATTCTGTAACGAAGTTGGAGCATGATTTATTTATTGATTGTCTTCCTTATGAGTGGCGGTCGGGGACGAGCGGTGGTCTTTTCCTACCAATCTATCCCCCTAGCTAGGAGCATGCGCGTAGTACTTTGTTTCGATAACTAATAGATTTTTGCAATAAGCATGCGAGTTCTTTATGAATAATGTTGAATCCATGGATTATACGCACTCTCACCCTTCCACCATTGCTAGACTCTGTAGTGCCGCGCAACTTTCGCCGATGCCATACACCCACCTATTACCTTCCTCAAAACAGCCACCATACCTACCTATTATGGCATTTCCATAGCCATTCCGAGATATATTGCCATTCAACTTCCACTGTTCCGTTTATTATGACACATACCATAGTTGTCATATTGCTTTGCATGATCATGTAGTTGGCATCGTATTTGTGGCAAAGCCACCTTTCATAATTTTTCCATACATGTCACTCTTGAGTCATTGCACATCCCGATACACCGCCGGAGGCATTCATATAGAGTCATATTTTGTTCTAAGTATCGAGTTGTAATTCTTGAGTTGTAAGTAAATAAAAGTGTGATGATCTTCATTATTAGAGCATTGCCCCATGTGAGAAAAAAAAGAGGCCAAAGAAGCCAAACCAAAAAAATGAGAGAAAAGAGAGAAGGGGCAATGTTACTATCCTTTTCCACACTTGTGCTTCACAGTAGCACCACGATCTCCATGATAGACAGTTTCCTATGTAGTCACTTTCATATACTAGTGGGAATTTTTTATTATAGAACTTGGCTTGTATATTCCAATGATGAGCTTCCTCAAATTGCCCTAGGTCTTCATGAGCAAGCAAGTTGGATGCACACCCACTTAGTTTTCTTTTGAGCTTTCATAAACTTATAGCTCTAGTGCATCCGTTGCATGGCAGTCCCTACTCACTCACATTGATATCTATTGATGGGCATCTCCATAGCCTGTTGATACACCTAGTTGATGTGAGAGTATCTCCTTCTTTTTTGTCTTCTCCACAACCACCATATTCAATTCCACCTATAGTGCTATGTCCATGGCTCACGCTCATGTATTGCGTGAAAGTTGAAAAGGTTTGATAACATCAAAAAATGAAACAATTGCTTGGCTTGTCATCGGGGTTGTGCATGATTTGAATATTTTGTGTGATGAAGATGGAGCATAGCCAGACTATATGATTTTGTAGGGATAACTTTCTTTGGCCATGTTATTTTGAGAAGACATAATTGCCTTGTTAGTATGCTTGAAGTATTATTGTTTTTATGTCAATATTAAACTTTTGTTTTGAATCTTATGGATCTGAACATTCATGCCATAATAAAAAAATTACATGGATAAATATTTTAGGTAGCATTCCACATCAAAAAATTTGTTTTTATCATTTACCTACTCGAGGACGAGCATGAATTAAGCTTGGGGATGCTTGATACGTCTCCAACGTATCTATAATTTTTGATTGTTCCATGCTATTATATTATATATTTTGGATGTTTTATATGCATTAATATGCTATTTTATATTATTTTTGGGACTGACTTATTAACCTAGAGCCCAGTGCCAGTTTCTGTTTTTTCCTTGTTTTTGAGCTTCGCAGAAAAGGAATACCAAGCGGAATAAAACTTTCACGATGATTTTTTATGGACCAGAAGACACCCAGGAGACTTGGAGTTCAGGCCAGAAGAGCCACGAGGCGGCGACAAGGGGGGAGGGCGCGCCCAGGGGGTTAGGGCGCCCTCTGCCTTGTGGGCCCCTCGTGACCCCCCTGGCCTAGTTCTGCTCCTATATATTCCCAAACCACCAGAAGCATCCACGAAAACACTTTTCCACTGCAGCAACCTTCTGTTCCCGTGAGATCCCTTCTTGGGGCCTTTTCCGGCATCCTGCCGGAGCAGGATTCGATCACGGAGGGCATCTACATCAACTCTATTGCCCTTCCGATGAAGCATGAGTAGTTTACCACACTACAAAAAAAAGACACATCCGTGACATTTTGGGCCGAACGAATTTTTTTCTGTCATACTTATGACACTTCTATGACGATAATTGTGACAAAACCCGGTATCATCATAGATGTGGTGGGGTCCTACTTCTATGACAAAAAATCATGACAGAAAATGGGCTTTTCGTCCTGGGAGGGCCGGAGACGCAGCTGCATGACATTCTTTGGGCCGTCCATGATGAAAAAACCGTGGTAGAAGCGAGGGCGAGGAAAATATCGGGGTGTTCCAGGTTACGGTGGGTGGTCGGGGCCGAGCGATGCACGTTTCTCTCATACACGCATGCCCGTGGGTACGAGGCCTTGGGCTCTAACTGAACCCGAGCGAGGCGTTGGGCTCTAACTGAACCCGAGCGATTGCACTGCAGGCTACACGTTACTGAACCCGAGCGATCGATCGATGGCTGTTAACTGAACCCGATCGATCGATTCCTTCGCTACTGCTGCTGACTGAAGCCGATCGATGTTGCCTCTGGATGAACAGTGAGCGTTGCTGGGGGGTTTGGATGAACAGTTCCCGATGGGGGTGGATGAACAGGACCCCGTGGTGTTGCCTCTGGATGAACAGGACCCCGATCGATCGAGCTGGTTGGGGCTGGATGAACAGGACCCCATGGAGGGCAGGATGAACAGTAGATGGTGGAGGGCTGGATGAACAGTAGCCCGTGGAGGGGTGGTTGAACAGGAGCCCGTGGAGAGGGCTGGTTGAACAGTAGCCGGTGGAGTAGCGCGCGGTGGAGGCTGGATGAACAGGAGCCCGTGGATGAACAGTCGCAGGTGGAGGCTAGAGGAGGTCGACGGTGGATGAATAGTAGCCCGTGGAGGCTGGAGGGGGTCGACGGTGGAGATGAACAGTATCCCGTGGAGTCCTGTTTTGCGGTACGCCACACCCCTCCCTATGAACAGGACCCCCGTTTTGACCGTAGTACTCCAACACAAGTCCATTTCCTCCGTTTTGCGGTACGCCACACCCCTCCCGATCAACAGGACCCCCGTTTCGACTGTAGGAGGTCCGTTTCCTCCGTTTTGCGGTACGCCAGACCCCTCCCAATGAACAGGATCCCGTTTCGAACATGGCCGGTCGAACACAAGGCTGTTTCCTCCGTTCTGTGGTACGCCAGTCCTCGTTTCCATCGGCTGTTCCGTCCAAGCCGGTTGGCTCCCACGCGTTCCGTTGCCTCCCGATGAACACGACGCATTCGTTGCCCCCCATGAACACGACGATGATGCAGTTTCTCCGTTCCGACCCAGCCATGTACACGAGCCCTGGCCGTACGTATGCGCGAGTAGGCGTTCGAGACCCCGCCCGTATGTACGTACGTGGCCGTATTTTCTTTCTTGCACACTGGCCGTTGTACGTACGTGTACATGCTACATGCGCGCCTCAACTACGACACGTGCACGCTCTACATCGACCAGTATGGACGTACACGTTCGCGACCAGAATGACAACGCTACGTACGCTTCGACCAGGTGGGTCCCGACTGTCAGGCACTTCCTTGCGCGCGAAGATATAGCTGGTGGGTCCCAGCAGTCAGGGGGGCGAATCGTTTTTTCCGCCCAGATGCACTTCCTTGCGTGCGAGATGTAGCTGGTGGGTCCCACCAGTCAGGGGGGAAACATTTTTTTGCGAAATACGGTGGCCCGTCCGGTGGGTCCCCGCTGTCAGGTGGAGGAATAATTATTTTGTGCGTAATAAGGAGGCACTTCCTTGCTACGGCCATGGACCCAGCTGTCAGCCTCTCCACGTACAGTCCACATCCGATGGAAGCCGTTCCTTGACCACCTTGACCACGCCGCGCCGAGAGCACCAGGGCGGTGGATGACGGCGAGGCCTAGGAAGGGGACGACGCGGAGCCGGGGAAGACGCGGCAATGGATGCCCACGCGTAGAGGAGTAGGAGGGTTAACTGGTTCGCTGCGGTGTGAGGCTGCCGTCGCCGCAGAATTGTTAGAAATATGCCCTAGAGGCAATAATAAATTGGTTATTATTATATTTCCTTGTTCATGATAATCGTTTATTATCCATGCTAAAATTGTATTGATAGGAAACTCAGATACATGTGTGGATACATAGACAACACCATGTCCCTAGTAAGCCTCTAGTTGACTAGCTCGTTGATCAATAGATGGTTACGGTTTCCTGACCATGGACATTGGATGTCGTTGATAACGGGATCACATCATTAGGAGAATGATGTGATGGACAAGACCCAATCCTAAGCCTAGCACAAGATCGTGTAGTTTGTTTGCTAAGAGCTTTTCTAATGTCAAGTATCATTTCCTTAGACCATGAGATTGTGCAACTCCCGGATACCGTAGGAATGCTTTGGGTGTACCAAACGTCACAACGTAACTGGGTGGCTATAAAGGTGCACTACAGGTATCTCCGAAAGTGTCTGTTGGGTTGGCACGAATCAAGACTGGGATTTGTCACTCCGTGTAAACGGAGAGGTATCTCTGGGCCCACTCGGTAGGACATCATCATAATGTGCACAATGTGACCAAGGAGTTGATCACGGGATGATGTGTTATGGAATGAGTAAAGAGACTTGCCGGTAACGAGATTGAACAAGGTATCGGGATACCGACGATCGAATCTCGGGCAAGTACTATACCGGTAGACAAAGGGAATTGTATACGGGATTGATTGAATCCGTGACATCGTGGTTCATCCGATGAGATCATCGTGGAACATGTGGGAGCCAACATGGGTATCCAGATCCCGCTGTTGGTTATTGACCGGAGAACATCTCGGTCATGTCTGCATGGTTCCCGAACCCGTAGGGTCTACACACTTAAGGTTCAATGACGCTAGGGTTATAGGGAATAGATATACGTGGTTACCGAATGTTGTTCGGAGTCCCGGATGAGATCCCAGACGTCACAAGGAGTTCCGGAATGGTCCGGAGGTAAAGATTTATATATGGGAAGTCCTGTTTTGGTCACCGGAAAAGTTCGGGTGCTATCGGTAACGTACCGGGACCACCGGGAGGGTCCCGGGGGTCCACCAGGTGGGGCCACCGGCCCCAGAGGGCTGCGTGGGCCAAGTGTGGGAGGGGACCAGCCCCAGGTGAGCTGGTGCCCCCCCCACCAGGGCCCAAGGCGAAGAGAGAAGGGAAAAGGGGAAACCCTAGGCTCAGATGGGCCTAAGGCCCACCTAGTGGTGCGCCCCCCTCTCTCCCCCCTTGGCCGCCCCTCCAAGTCCCATCTAGGGCTGGCCGCCACCCCTAGAGGTGGAAACCTAGGTGGGGGCGCAGCCCCTCCCTTTCCCCTATATATAGTGGGGGTTTGGGGCTGCCATAGACACGAGAACATCTCCCTCATGGCGCAGCCCTACCCCTCTCCCTCCTCGTCTCTTGCGGTGCTTGGCGAAGCCCTGCTGGAGTGCCACGCTCCTCCACCACCACCACACCGTTGTGCTGCTGCTGGACAGAGTCTTCCCCAACCTCTCCCTCTCTCCTTGCTGGATCAAGGCGTGGGAGACGTCACCGGGCTGCACGTGTGTTGAACGCGGAGGAGCCGTGGTTCGGCGCTTAGATCGGAATCAACCGCGATCTGAATCGCTACGAGTACGACTCCTTCATCCGCGTTCTTGCAACGCTTCCGCATCGCGATCTTCAAGGGTATGAAGATGCACTCCCCTCTCTCTCGTTGCTAGTTAATCCATAGATTGATCTTGGTGATGCATAGAAAATTTTGAATTTCTGCTACGTTCCCCTACAAGAATAACAGGGGCTGTGGGTGAGTAGAGGGATGGCCTGCCCAGCGGTGGGAGTAGTAGGGGGTGATGAGGCCTCCGCCGCATCGCATCCGGCCATGGGAGGCAGGAGCACGAGGCACGACCGACGCTGGTTTGGGCGGCTGGAGCAAGAAGACCAGAGGTTGAAGAAGCACTACGGCCGTTGGATGGACATCGTACGGTCACTGGAGCTAGAATCGTGCATATTGACTAAGTTGACAAAGCCTTCCGTCCCCGTCAACTTAGTAGGCCCACAAGTCAGCCTACCACTATACTGGGTCCCAACTAGCAGGGGGAGTATTCATTTTTTTGTGCGTAATAAGGAGGCACTTCCTTGCGTGCGAAGATATAGCTGGTGGGTCCAATTTGTCAGCGGCGGCAACTTTTTTTCACGAAATACAGAGGCCCTTTCAGTGGGTCCCAGATGTCAGGTGGAGGAATCATGATTTTGCGCGTAATAAGGAGGCATTTCCTTGCGTGCGGCCGTGGACCCAGCTGTCAGCCTCTTCACGTACAGTCCACTTCAGATGCATGTCGGTCGTTGACCACGTTGACCAGGCCGCACCGAGAGCACCAGGGCGGTGGACGACGGCGAGGCCTAGGAAGGGAATGACATGGAGGCAGGGAAGACTCGGCAGTTGTTTCCCACGCGGAGGGGAGTACGACTGTATGATGGTTTACTGGTTCGTCTGCCGTCGCCGGAGAATAACAGCAGGTGTGGGTGAGTAGAGGGATGGCTAGGCCAGCGATGGGAGTACGGTGGGGCGGTGAGGCCTGCGCGGCAGCACAGTCGGCCGCGGGGAGGAGGGAGCAGGCAGTCCCGCCGGCGCTTGTTTGAGCAGCTGGAGCAGGAAGAGCAGAGATTGAAGAAGCACGACGGCCCTTGGATGGAAATCCAACAGTCACTGCTTGTGCGTCAACCTTTTTTTAGGAAAGCCTCAAAACTGTGGAAAACAGCATACAACCCATCTGCCATTATTTCTAATAATTTACAGCCCATTTGCTAATTCTTAAGGTTTTTTTAGCCCATATTCTTTTTGTTAGCATTACAGCCCATATTGTGGCCACGGTTAAAAAATTATACGAAATTTTGCATATTTCTGTGCGGTCCAAACTGTTTTTAATCCCAAAATTTCGAGTCACATTCAAACTGATTTTAAAAATAAATGTATATCAATTTAAAATCCAACAAATTGTCCATGCATAAAAATCAATGCAATTTAAAATCTCAAAATGAAAAAAACAAATTTCAAACTAATTGCCGGTTTGATGTGTTTTAAAAATGTACAGCCCATTTCTCATTACTGATAGGCCATTTTCTCGGCCAACCGAATGAAGCTCTCCTCGTCTTGAAAGATTTGCAGCCCAACAGGCCTGACAAAGCGACTTACTTGGCAAATCACAAAAAAACTGGGCTGTGGCCGTGGACCCAGCTGTCAGCCTCTCCACGTATAGTACTCTTCCGATGGAAGTCGGTCGTTGACCACATTGACCACACCGCGCAGAGAGCACCAAGGTGGTGGACGACGGCGAGGCCTAGGAAGGGGACGACGCGGAGCCAGGGAAGACGCGGCAGTGGATGCCCACGCGGAGAGGAGTATGTGGGTTCACTGGTTCGACTGCGGCGTGAGGCTGCCGTCGCCGCAGAATAACAGGGGGTGTGGGTGAGTAGAGGGATGCCCTGGCCAGCGGTGGGAGTAGTAGGGCGCGGTGAGGCCTCCGCGGCATCACAGCCGGCCACGGGTGGCAGAAGCACGTGGCACGACCGACGCTGCTTTGGGCGGCTAGAGCAAGAAGACCAGAGGTTGAAGAAGCACTATGGCCGTTGGATGGACATCGTACGGTCACTGGAGCTAGAATCGTTCATATTGACTAAGTTGACAAAGCCCTCCGTCCCCGTTAACTTAGTAGGCCCACAAGTCAGCCACCCATATGGTGGGTCCCAGCTAGCAGGGGGTATTCATTTTTTTGTGCGTAATAAGGAGGCACTTCCTTGCGTGCGTAGATATAGCTGGTGGGTCCGACCTGTCAGCGGGGGGAACGTTTTTTTTTGCGAAATACAGAAGCCCTTCCCACGTACAGTCCACGTACAGTGCGTAATAAGGAGGAACTTTCCTTGCGTGCGACCATGGACCTCGTGGGTCCCAGCCGTCAGGCTCTCCACGTACAGTCCTCTTCTGATGACTCTCGTATGTTGACCACGCCGCGCCGAGTGCACCGAGGCGGTGGACGACGGCGAGGCCCCAGACTGGAATGACCCAGAGATGGGGAAGACGCGGCAGTGGAGTCGCAGACGGAGAGGAGTGGGAAACTTGACTGGTTCGGGTGCGGGGTGGGCCTACACTCGGCAGAGAATAACAGGAGGTGCGGAGTGGAGGGATGGCCTGGCCGTCGGCGGGGTAGCGTTCCGCTAAGGAGCGCAAAACAACGCCGCTGGACGCTGGAGGCTAGAGCAGGCGGTCCCGACAACGCTGGGGGAAGAAGACGAGAGATTGAAGAAGAATGTTGGCCGTTGGATGTAAATCCAACGCCTTCTTAGGCTTCGACCTACTGGCCCACATGTCAGCCAGTCCATTTGTTTTTAGTCCATTTGGTGGGCTGGGTGAAACAATGTTGTAGCATCTATGCAGCCCGTTTATATATATGGTAGAATTTAAAGCCCATTTGCATTTTTCTCGAAATCCACGGACTTGCTGGGCTGGGTGAAAATATCATGTTGGGCTAGACGGAGAAATTTTATAAAAACATAAACACATGATTGCACATCTATTACTGCATTGGTCAGTAAAATCTTTGCAAGCTTATGTACGCAATCACTAGGAGTTAACTTGCCAAGTTATATATAAACAATTATTATTATTATTTTGTAAGAACTTTCAACTTACGAAATAAAATATCATTTAAATTTGATGAGTTAATAGTATGTAGGGTATTATTATTTTTTAGGCTAGACGTGGGACAGTTGAGTTGGTTCTAGGGAAAAGTAATGGAGAAAACTCAGTTTACATCGAAAAAGAAAGTGGGAGAAAATTCAGGGCAAATTTTAGCATGGTCCCTCTTACCTCCCCTTTTCACATGAGAAGTAAGAGTACATAATAGATCTGAGCCATTGATTGGATTAAATAGTGGTCTGATATACTCTTACCTTCTTACCTCCCATGTGAAAAGAGGGGGTAAGAGGGAGCATGTTAGAATTACTCAAAATTCAGATATAGGATTAATGAAAACGAAAAATAGAACTGAGCTGTATAGGAAGAGGACGAAAGATTGAACAAAATAAAGAAATACAAATGGATAGGTGGTTGGTCCCATATGTCTGTGTACGAGACCTACTGGGTCCACCTGAGGAGGGGAATATGTTGGGAGGAAGGAGATTCAAAGCATGGCAGCCGAGTGAACTAGTTTTTTTAATGGACAAGTGAACTAGTTACATACATAAGCAAATAGCCACTAAAAACCAAACAGGTTAATGGGTTCTTAAAAGAAATATTTCGGTCAAAACAGATAATTACGACACTTAGGCTAATGCATGAAACACTCAGATGATAAAGGTGCTTATAAACAAATAAAGTACAACATCTAGACCTTCCTGGCACGCTTGATCATGATGCTGCGGCTGTCCGTGTACTCGTCGGTTACGGGAAGCAGACACACCCTCATGTCCAAGATCTGCCTGTACATGTCGTAGCATGCGTATGCGTCCTTGGCCGCGTAGGTTATGTAGGCTAGATTCAGAGGTACCTCCCACATGTTCAGGTCCTTGGTATCGTTGTCTTCTTTGATGTTGGCGTATCAGGGGTCGATGATGGTCTCGGCGAGGTCAACCACGGAGTCCTTCTCCTACCCGTTGCTGATGATCTTGTATTGCTTCTGGATGTCGACAAGCTTGTTGCACCAGATGGCTGAATTGTCGCTTTCTTCCTTCTCTCCACCGTAGCGAAGGTGCAGTCGGCGCTACTGATGAAACGGGCGAATGCTCCAGAACCTCTGATGGCCCTACAGAAGTGGTAGATGAGAACCTTGTCCCGCACACATACCTGGGCGACGGCGATCCGCTGGTCCCTGTCAGGAGACGAATGGATGGGCACAAGGTCTAGTCCTGCAACCTTGTGCTTTCTCGTCCTGTAGGTACTGCTTGAACTCAGCGAGGCAGAGCTTCACCGAGTCCGGATCGTTGGTGTACATCACATTCAACTTGGTGCAGCCATAGGACTGAACGGCGAACTCAAAGGGGAACTCCTTGCTTAAGTCCATATCCAGCAGGCTCACCCCTCGGATCGCCATTGGAGTCTCTTCAAGTGAACGAGTGTGTAGGCGGCGGCGGCAGTTTGTTTTTCAGCTCTTGGGGAACTAGATTCAACAGTAAACTGAGTGTGTGCAGGCGACAACAGTTACTACCCTTCCCTCGTTCGCTGCACGCCCGGCAGAAGATGCACCCTCGGCGCATTCAAACGCCTCCATTAAGAAACTTACCCCGGCCACACGTCGGTTCACGAGCGGGTTTGTATTGGTACTGTATTAACAGGAGTTAGTGGTCACTTTACTTAAATTTAATTAGCTTTAATAGAAATTTATACTTAAAACAAGCAATGCATTGGCTCGTTCTATCAGTGCCACAGGATCAACATGCACAACAATTAGAATTATTATTCTTAGGACGCACACGATCAGCACATTTGTCGCACTTTCACAAAGATAATACTACCAAGTTTGAACTGCTTGTTATGGTTGTTGTCCTCTGCATCATCATGCCGTGTTTCCCAGCTTGCAAGATTCAGAACCAACAAATAATATCCAAATAATAAGTACAACAAAGATGCCTACACATCTCATTGATTCCAGCTTGCAAGATTCAGAACCAACAAATAAGATCCAAATAATAAGTACAATAAAGATGCCTACACATCTCATTGATTCCCAGCTTGCAAGATTCAGAACCAACAAATAAGATTCAAATAATAAGTACAACAAAGATGCCTACACATCTCATTGATTCCCAGCTTGCAAGATTCAGAACCAACCCATTAGAGCCTTTTGATAAAGTGAATATCGGGATTAAATCCATCTTGGCTAGCCATGTCATACAATCGAAGAACTTGGCGAATGCTCTTGACCATCACAACATCTGTAGTTGAGTATTCCTGTTTGCACAACACAAACCAGGAGAGCATGATTTCACTTTAATAGTGGCCTCCTTTACTCAACCTGTAGCTCCACTCGGATGAGGCCTGCCTGGAGTTCCATGATTCAATTCATGCGCCTTTTTCTGCAGTTCACCTGAAATGAAGGAAAGATTGCATCATTCAGCTAGCAAGAAGTACTTGCTCTCGTGAGCTGGCAGGTTCTTCTTTAGTGGTTGTACTAAAATTGAGGAACATTAAGGTTGGCTGTCTGGCTCATGTAAGGTGCAACTATAATTTTCCTATCCTTTTGTGCAGTTCCACTAAAATAAAGTGCCATTGTGGTGACAGTGATGACTCATCTTGCAAAGGCTAATAAAATGTTGCACGAGATTACCAGCAGAACTTGACGGAGATTTTGGAAACTCCAATCACCATTTTGTGCAGTTCCACCAAAATTGAGGGATGTTGCCCACGTGACATTTTAGTTGAACTGCACAAGACACTCATTCCAAAAAAAGTGTTGAGTGCAGTTCACCAAAAGGTCACAATAGCAACAAGGTGAAATGGATATCCCTATCTGCACAAAAAGATAGAAAGTAAACAGTTGCTGGTCAATAAGAATATACGAAACATATACGAAATGAAAAGAAGCATCTTAATTATGTTCATGGCAATCACGCAAGGACAGTAGAAATTTTAAAATGTCAGCAATGCTTCATGTTACCAGAAGCATTACGATCAACAATGAGATTCCTCAAATATGGGATTACTTTAATGGTGGCATTGCTTGTTTACCAGATATAGTAAATCAACAGCAGCTAAAGAGTTGGTTTAAGGGCATGGGACCGTGGGGACACCATGACACTCAGCAGCGTAAAGGAGCAACTTACTTATCATACTGGGGAAAACAGCAGGAGTGCCATTTGTAACACAGTTTAATTGCATCTTATCACTGGAGGCATTAGATTAACAATAACACTGGTTAGACATGTCCCTAAGGTAACAGTGTGATCGCTTCATTTTACATGCGCCCTTACATTAACAACAGCAAAAGGTTGGTATAAGGACATGCGAGAGTGGACGCATCAGCACAATGTACCTACAAGGAGGCATAAAGTGGTGATGCAGAGTTTGTTCATGCTATGTGAGGGCAGCAAATCTAATCCTGGAGACCTTTTACTATGTGAGGGCAGCAAACCTAATCCTGGAGACCTTGTACTATGTGAGGGAAGCAAATCTAATCCTGGAGACCTTTTACTATGTGAGGGCAGCAAATCTAATCCTGGAGACCTTTACTATGTGAGGGCAGCAAATCTAATCCAGAGACCTTTTACTATGTGAGGGCAGCAATTCTAATCCTGGAGACCTTTTACTATGTGAGGGCAACAAATCTAATCCTGGACATACTCTGTTGACTTGTCCACCAGCCGCCACTTTCTATCCTTTTTTCAACCAATAATAGATCTGTTCCTTATCCAGTTTGTACTGCGTTTTCCCATTATTTCCCTTTTCAACCAAGAGACCGGTTGGGTATCCGGTCTCTACTACTTTCACCATATTATTTCCTCTTTGAATCAAGTCCTAGATTCATGCTACAACTTTCCCCCTTTCTTCGTTGTTTGAACAAAGCCCTAGATTCGAATGCATGAAGTAGCTTTACCTCTAATAATACTAAAAATTTAGGTGGCTTTGGAAGAGCTGATGGGAGTAGGAAAAGATGCACATGCAGACATGTGGGGAGCTGGGGCAGTCGAGCAAGGCCGCTTTCGAAGAACTTATACCTGAGGGTCGTCGGGATGTCGGCAGCGGCAGGTCGGATCTGCGGACAATACGGGAGGGAGGAAGAAGGGTCGGAGGACCTCCCGAGCCGGCGTTGTGTCGGAGAGAACGGCACGGGCAGAGGATCGGGCCCGTCCGGCAGCTGTGGGTTTCCTCCCTCGCGGTGATGACCGCATGAACGATGCACCTAGTCCTCTACACACACCAGCCGAAGGGATCCGGCCGGATCTGTGACCAGTGGTGAGCAGAGAGAAAATGTCGCTACCGCTGTCTTGTTTATATCTGGAGAGGATGAGAGAATGAAGAGAGCAACCATAGTAAAGCAAGCGCTCAGGCCCCTGCGTACATATATAGTGGAGTGATTATCTTTTTCTCTCCACAACAAGCGTTTCAATTTGTGTACGTGGCATTAAAGAAAAGAAACTCTCTATTTAAGGTGACTACCTGTACGACTCCTACTTACTACAACTACTAGTAGTATTGTTCACTTGTGCTCCCCGGCCCTCCCTTCATTGAACAACCCCACGGGTGAATAAACATACAGTACTAGTATTTATATAGAACTAACAAGCTCGAACTATTTTCGCGTAGTTAAAAGTTGAGGGCGGGGCTTTTCCCGGGCAGTACGTGCGGCAGTTTTCGTGTAGGCGGTTTGACAGAGAGGCGAGGAGGGTGAGGGAGTAGCGGATTCAACTTACTTACTGCTGGAAAGGTCAGGCTGTGCGATTTGATGGCGCGTTACTGTTTGGATCCATGTGTTAGAGTTAGTTTGGGTTAGTTTGAACTCAACTAACCCAAAAATATCCAAACAGGAGGGTTAGTTTGGGTTAGTTTGAACTCAACTAACCCAAAAATATCCAAACAGGAGGGTTAGTTTGGGTTACTGTTTGGATCCACGTGTTAGAGTTAGTTTGCGTTAGTTTGAACTCAACTAACCCAAAAAAATCTAACCCACCCAAGAGGTGCTTATTTGGGTTAGTTCTTCTCAGGGCAATAAAAAACACATTTTTCTCTCGCTCTCCCCGCAGCAGATCCCTCCCCACTTCCTCGAAGCTTCTCGTCCTCTCCCTCCCTCCCTCTCGCACCGCCCATGAAGGCACCTCGCCGCATCCGCGCTCCATCTAACCCTGTCATCCAAACACCTCTTTCGCTAGAGTTACTTCAGGGTTAGTTCAGGATTAGAATCTAACTCCAACCTTTAACTGAGTTAGAGTATCCAACAGGGCCTTTGAGAGAGACGAGGAGGGAGAAGCGATACGGACTGTTGCATTACTAGAGATAGGTGTCGCACGGAAGCCAAGAAATATGGTGATAGCGTGGGTTAGCCATGTACTAGTATGATGTAACTACACTGGGCTGCTGTGTTTCGTACTCTTCCAGTCCACTGTGGAGATGATTGGTTGATTTTATATCGCTGAATAATATAAAATATTATGAGTGCAGACACTCCACCCCGAGGTTCCTTGCTCCTTCTCGGTCGTCGGGAATCTATGTTCTTCCACTCTATTTTTTTACATGAGCTTTGTTCATCCTTTTGCCAACACGCGACACATCTAGCATCAAGGTGCACGTGTCATGCAAGGATCGTTCCATCTATATGAAGAACACGTGGGACTGGAACTACGAGACGGACATGTACCCAGGAGTGGACGTGCGAACCTGTGTAACGTAGCGCAGTAAGTGAAGTAGAAAGGCACAAATAGTATGAACATGTGTGGCATATAGGCATTTGTCTCTTACTACCACTAAATGTTGTATGTGCAATGCCCGGTGATGTTATGGTGTACGTGACTAAGTACTCTACTACTACTATATTAATTGGAGGCACATATTAGGTTTTATATTTGTTTACGTGTATGCCCCGAGACCTTCCAACTAGACGTGTCTTTCTATCCGGGTCGCACTTTGTATCGTTCATACCACTAGTACATTAGTACTACTACGTGTGGTCTCCGACCCATAAGTGGAGACGCTCTACCACGCTGTTCATGTCCCACTCCTTTCGCTGACGTGTGCGACATCCAGCACGTGCCGTGTGTTTGGCACTCCTTCGTCGTAAGAGTTGAAACGCTAGCATTCATTAGAAATAAAAAATAAATATAAATCACCAGTGATACTATACCACACGGTTTCCTTGCTCCTCGATATTGGAAAGAATACTTCCGCTCGCCGACATGTGGGACTTCGACCGTCCTGGTCCACTTGACATGCCCGCAGAACTCCAAGGGAGAGTCACCCCGGTCGTCGTGCCGCAGTAATTACTAATGAGCCGTCAAATCACAGGCCCAACCTTACCCACTGTGAAGTTGCTCGGACGAAGGAACCATCATGACTTTGAATATCGCTTCCTGAAGAAAACTACTGTACCAGCAGTACTGCTAGCTACAGTAGTTACTCCAGCAGAGGCCTCCTTTGGTTCATAGGATAGGAATTTTATAGGAATATGAAAATCATAGGAAGTGAGATGATAGAGGCAAAGGTGTCCCGACGTTTCGATGAGATGGTGGCTATCGTTTTCTGTGGGAGTCGACCTTGACGATCCGACTACGAACGTGCGAGACGTCGCACCTTAGCAATCGCTAAACCAACTTCCGAGGGTTATTGACCACGCCGGAGCACGATCAACCTGACCACGAGGGCCTGTTTCCTGCGAGCAAACGAAGAATAAGCAAGAAACTAAGATTGCAATCTGGATATTGCGAATATAAGAGGAAAGCTTTATTAATGAAGGTGGGGTTCTGTGACGTCTTGGTCTGGTCGTTGAACACAAACGAAGTACGCGAAGTTGCAACTATGGCGAACTTTTGATCTAAACAAAACCCAAGGAAAAAGCTACTAGATGGATCTACTTATATAGGAGCAAGGGGTGGCGGCCAAGGAGGTGGGAGGACGTCCCAAGGCAGCCTAAAACTAACCCTAGGTCGTACAAGGCCAATGGGCCCAAGTGGAGGTGATGCAACATCTTTGGACTTGTAGTTTGACTCGGATTCTGCTGCAGCATCAGATTGTTTCGTTCATAACTCAACGCTCCGGACGAAATTGAAGGTGAATCTAATTGGGTTGGAAAGAGCACGGAATCTATTTTCCAACAGAAAAAGAATCACCCACTTCGGAGTCCGTATGAAAGAGTTATTTCCGTTTTGAGTCAGGTATGTCTGTGCAGTCCGAATCTGAATCCAGAACGTGAGAGACTTGGACTCTATCTTCTCTTGGTCCAAAAGTGACGTGAGAGGACTTTTTGAACAGCACCTAAACTTCTCTTTTTCCCTTATCTTCATATGTGGATTGTACAAATATACCGTACACCTGCAATTAGACAAAACACAAAAGTGTGTGAAGTATTTTTGTTCTAGATAACATAAATAGATTATTAAATAGTTTGCACTAGAAATCACCTAACAAATATGCATGTATGCAATATTTTTGGTCGTATCCAAGGTAGTCATGTCCTCATCATCCTTCCCTTTTTGAAAACAAAGTCATCCTCGGCGTTGCTTAATCTGAAATGTGGCTAACAAAAGAGACAAGGTGTACATGTTGTATATGTATATGTCATTCATTTTTACTTCCCTTGATTTTTGCACATATGACACATGTATACATGAGTAACTTTCATAGATCATAAAATATAAAGCCAAAATATTATCATAAGTAGAAGGCATGCAAATATTGCAACTCAGTTTGCACATATAAGTGAAGCTCTTATTCATATCAAAAGATAGATAATATTCATCATTAAACCATCCCAACATTGGTGAATAAACCTTAAGTGCATCAAATTTACATGCTACAACATGCTTAAATAAGAAAACATGCAATAAGTCATTTGACACAGAATGATCACCAAGATTAGAGGTCATATGAAAATGATTAAACATTGGCACAATTATTTTAAAATGTATTTGATCCAAATCTGATTTATTTCCTGATTCACATGGTTCTTTGACATCAACAGTTAATTCAATGGGCGCACTCAAATTTGTTGGTATTTCAGTCATTTGATCACATGATGCATTCATGACAGTAACATGATTCTCTAAAATAGGTGGCGTGCTCAAATCAATAGGTAACACAACACATGATGTATTTAAGTTAATTAGGCATGCATCATTCTCATGTGAAGTTATATCATCAATACCTTTACTGTTACCTTGTCGCAAAGACGTAGCTTATGTAGGTATGGACAATGACAATGTACCATACACTTGAGATGATGTTGCACTCAAAATCTGAGGTGTGGCTGCTCTAGTAGGTGCAATGGTGGAGGAATCAACCGATGGTAGTGAGCATGAATTGGAATAGTAGTTGTTATAGTCACCCAATGCATCCTCCTGTAACTGTCTCTCAAAGGTACAAGCACGAACATACATACGAGTAATGCAACGAGGAATATACTGAAATCTTGCTTGAATATCATGGTTCAAACCACCAAAAAAATCTATTCATTGCATCATCCTCAGATTTTTCTATGTCACAATGATGCATATAAGATTTGAACTCTTGGTAGTAAGCATGAACAGTGTTGTTGCCTTGTTTAAATTGTTCAAATTTGTGAAGCAATTCACGACGATAGTAAGGAGGGAAAAATTGTTGTCTCATTACATCTTTCAAATCTTTCCAAGTTGTGGGTTGGTTATCAATGTTTTTCTTACAATGCACACTCCACCAAACAGAAGCAAAACCAGTAAATGCTCTAGTGGCAGCTCGTACTCGCCCAAATTCAGAAAAGTCATGGTGACTAAAAACTTGTTCTACTTCAAGCTCCCAAGATAGATAAATAGCAGGATTAAATCTACCCTCAAATGACGGTAAAGAGATAACCTGAGCATGTGCTTGTGTGTGTTGTCCCAACTCTCGTGATGGTGAAGATGTGTCCGTCGTCCAAGAACTTCTATCTCCGGAACCTGTCATGATTAGTAGAAACAAGAAACAAAATCATAGGAAGTGAGATGATAAAGGCAAAGGTGTCCCGATGTTTCGAAGAGATGGTGGCTATCGTTTTCTGTGGGAGTCGACCTTGACGATCCGACTACGAACGTGCGAGACGTCATGCCTTAGCAATCGCTAAACCAACTTCCGAGGGTTATTGACCACGCCGGAGCATGATCAACCTGACCACGAGGGCCTGTTTCCTGCGAGCAAACGAAGAACAAGCAAGAAACTAAGATTGCAATCTGGATATTGCGAATATAAGAGGAAAGCTTTATTAATGAAGGTGGGTTCTGTGACGTCTTGGTCTGGTCGTTGAACACAAACGAAATACGCGAAGTTGCAACTATGGCGAACTTTTGATCTAAACAAAACCCAAGGAAAAAGCTACTAGATGGATCTACTTATATAGGAGCAAGGGGTGGTGGCCAAGGAGGTGGTAGGACGTCCCAAGGCAACCTAAAACTAACCCTAGGTCGTACAAGGCCAATGGGCCCAAGTGGAGGTGATGCAACATCTTTGGACTTGTAGTTTGACTCGGATTCTGCTGCAGCATCAGATTATTTTGTCCATAACTCAACGCTCTGGACGAAATTGAAGGTGAATCTAATTGGGTTGGAAAGAGCACGGAATCTATTTTCCAACAAAAAAAGAATCACCCAATTCGGAGTCCGTATGAAAGAGTTATTTCCGTTTTGAGTCAGGTATGTCTGTGCAGTCCGAATCTGAATCCAGAACGTGAGAGACTTGGACTCTATCTTCTCTTGGTCCAAAAGTGACGTGAGAGGACTTTTTGAACAGCACCTAAACTTCTCTTTTTCCCTTATCTTCATATGTGGATTATACAAATGTACCATACACCTGCAATTAGACAAAACACAAAAGTGTGTGAAGTATTTTTGTTCTAGATAACATAAATAGATTATTGAATAGTTTGCACTAGAAATCACCTGACAAATATGCATGTATGCAATATTTTTGGTCGTATCCAAGGTAGTCATGTCCTCATCCTGAGATGACATGCATCTCAATTCCTATAGAGAAAGATATGCCATTTGATGCATAGGATAGGAATTTTTTCATTGAGTCTAGGCTAACGTACTAGTAATTTGCTCTAAAAACTACAGTAGTAACTAGTAGTACTATTACATGCTCGTAATTAATTAAACAAACGTATGGGCGACACAGACACACACACTAACTACTTGTACTACTACTTCTCACATGCTGGCCAGACGCCGTCGTTCTCCTTCCCGGCTTTGTCGGCGACACCCCACCGTGCTTGGATCTCCGCCGACCTCTCCGCAGCAGCGCGTGCGTCCTCTTCTTTCTTGCGGCGGCGAGCCTCTCTTTTCTTGAGTGCTTTCTGACTTTTCCGCTCCCTCTGTGCGGCTTTGGCCGCCTCTTGCTCTATCGCCCATTCGGCCTTGGCAGCTTCAAATTCCGCCCACATAGGTGTGAGGTCGCAAGCGGGGATGAACTCGGCACGGCGGGATGCCACCGCTTGCCTACCATTCTGTGTGCGGTCGTGGGCGGCGAGGAACTCGGCGCGGCGGAATGCCATCGCTTCCTTACCGGTTAATGTGCGGCGCGGTGGCATGAACGGCGCTTGGTGACAGCTCTGGGGTGGAGTGGCCGGACAACCGTAAAGTGCATTGGTTTGTCAAGAGCTCAAGGATAGAAGACGAAGGAAATTTGAATTCCCCTTCAATCCTGGTCATTTATTACCGAGTAAAATGCATTGGCGGTCATTGAACTTGTCTTGATAGCTCACTTTGATCATTGTATACGAGATATGGTGATTATACGGTCACTGGCTCAGCGTATAGCTCCGTATTTGTCTGGTTGACCAGTCAAACAGTCCGCATGCGCCTCATCAACTCGTGTTCTTTATCTATCTATCTATGCGGGCCTACCTGTCAGCGGAGAAAGAAATAAAAACCAAAATTATGCGTATGTGACATTACTGTTTAGACGTTTGCTGGAGGCCTCCGCGAACACCGAGCATGTATTCACCTGGCTCAACACCAACGGTCATACTCGTGACTCGGCGCCTTGCTCATGTATATCGTCCATCACAACGACAATCTATAAAACAACCTAGCTAGAGAGGGTACTATGGTGCGGAGTATGTACTATCGTGAGCAACCGATCATAGTGCCACTGCACACGAGTGTGTGTCTGATCGATCCGTCCATTATTCGTAAGTTATGTATGGTTGTGTGGTGTCTAATGGTGGTCGTCGAATGCTAGCTGGCGACAAGAGCGGTTGCATGGACGCCTGGTTGTCAATACGTGCCGCATACGCTTCAAAGGCTCGTCATCCATGAGTTCACATTTTACCACCACGCCAGCGTCTGACCGCCCTGGCCTACCGAAACCCCTTCCATTGCTAGCGCACGCTTACCGCCTGAAACGATCACCGTCTCCCCAGAACGTCAATGCCGCATTCACCGGCCTTAACTGCAGGTGCAGTTGGTGTGTCACTGACATGCGGGCCTGATGCCTGTTGGGCCCACATGTCAGTGAGACAACACACCTGCGGTTAAGTCCCTGAAGCAGCGTCCGCATTCACGCCCGACGCGACCTCTCACTGGCGCCGACATTGTAGAAGTGCGACGGCCGAGAGAGCGCCACCCGCGCGGCATCCCGGTGCAAGCGACTGCTCCGCGTTAATGACACCACGGCTACCGACGAACCTACTCCGGTGCCAGCCGTCCATCCGTCTGCCGCGGCTCATTGCCATTCGCCCGCTATATTAACTTGAGCCCCAGCTCCCAGCCATAGCCAAAGACCCACACTCATTCTCCTCCGGTCCCTTCCTTCTGTTGGCACCACTCCAACAATGGCCTCTGGGCACTCCAAAGCTCTCTTGGACGTACTGTCGCAGGAGCAGACGAAGGACATCGGTGGCTCCGCTCCAGGCGTGCTCCAAAGCTCTCTTGGATGTACTCTCGCAGGAGCAG